>NC_088421.1:23692701-23745155 GCF_034236695.1 Oncorhynchus nerka | reverse complement strand
AACAGAGTAGCAGAGCAGCACTGGGAAGTGCCTCACTTTCATCTTAATGCTAGGGAACAGAGTAGCAGAGCAGCACTGAGTAGTGCCTCACTCTCATCATAATGCTAGGGAACAGAGTAGCAGAGCAGCACTGGGTAGTACCTCACTCTCATCATAATGCTAGGGAACAGAGTAGCAGAGCATGCCTGGGTAGTGCCTCACTCTCATCATAATGCTAGGGAACAGAGTAGCAGAGCAGCACTGGGTAGTGCCTCACTCTCATCATAATGCTAGGGAACAGAGTAGCAGAGCAGCACTGGGTAGTGCCTCACTCTCATCATAATGCTAGGGAACAGAGTAGCAGAGCAGCACTGGGTAGTGCCTCACTCTCATCCTAATGCTAGGGAACAGAGTAGCAGAGCATGCCTGGGTAGTGCCTCACTCTCATCCTAATGCTAGGGAACAGAGTAGCAGAGCAGCACTGAGTAGTGCCTCACTCTCATCATAATGCTAGGGAACAGAGTAGCAGAGCATGCCTGGGTAGTGCCTCACTCTCATCCTAATGCTAGGGAACAGAGTAGCAGAGCAGCACTGGGTAGTGCCTCACTCTCATCATAATGCTAGGGAACAGAGTAGCAGAGCAGCACTGGGTAGTGCCTCACTCTCATCATAATGCTAGGGAACAGAGTAGCAGAGCAGCACTGGGTAGTGCCTCACTCTCATCATAATGCTAGGGAACAGAGTAGCAGAGCAGCACTGGGTAGTGCCTCACTCTCATCCTAATGCTAGGGAACAGAGTAGCAGAGCAGCACTGGGTAGTGCCTCACTCTCATCATAATGCTAGGGAACAGAGTAGCAGAGCAGCACTGGGTAGTGCCTCACTCTCATCCTAATGCTAGTAGCAGAACAGAGTAGCAGAGTAGCACTGGGTAGTGCCTCACTCTCATCATAATGCTAGGGAACAGAGTAGCAGAGCAGCACTGGGTAGTGCCTCACTCTCATCTTAATGCTAGGGAACAGAGTAGCAGAGCAGCACTGGGTAGTGCCTCACTCTCATCCTAATGCTAGGGAACAGAGTAGCAGAGCAGCACTGGGTAGTGCCTCACTCTCATCATAATGCTAGGGAACAGAGTAGCAGAGCAGCACTGGGTAGTGCCTCACTCTCATCATAATGCTAGGGAACAGAGTAGCAGAGCAGCACTGGGTAGTGCCTCACTCTCATCTAATGCTAGGGAACAGAGTAGCAGAGCAGCACTGGGTAGTGCCTCACTCTCATCCTAATGCTAGGGAACAGAGTAGCAGAGCAGCACTGGGTAGTGCCTCACTCTCATCATAATGCTAGGGAACAGAGTAGCAGAGCAGCACTGGGTAGTGCCTCACTCTCATCATAATGCTAGGGAACAGAGTAGCAGAGCAGCACTGGGTAGTGCCTCACTCTCATCCTAATGCTAGGGAACAGAGTAGCAGAGAAGCACTGAGTAGTGCCTCACTCTCATCATAATGCTAGGGAACAGAGTAGCAGAGCAGCACTGGGTAGTGCCTCACTCTCATCCTAATGCTAGGGAACAGAGTAGCAGAGCAGCACTGGGTAGTGCCTCACTCTCATCATAATGCTAGGGAACAGAGTAGCAGAGCAGCACTGGGTAGTGCCTCACTCTCATCATAATGCTAGGGAACAGAGTAGCAGAGCAGCACTGGGTAGTGCCTCACTCTCATCCTAATGCTAGGGAACAGAGTAGCAGAGCAGCACTGGGTAGTGCCTCACTCTCATCCTAATGCTAGGGAACAGAGTAGCAGAGCAGCACTGGGTAGTGCCTCACTCTCATCATAATGCTAGGGAACAGAGTAGCAGAGCAGCACTGGGTAGTGCCTCACTCTCATCCTAATGCTAGGGAACAGAGTAGCAGAGCAGCACTGGGTAGTGCCTCACTCTCATCCTAATGCTAGGGAACAGAGTAGCAGAGCAGCACTGGGTAGTGCCTCACTCTCATCATAATGCTAGGGAACAGAGTAGCAGAGCAGCACTGGGTAGTGCCTCACTCTCATCTTAATGCTAGGGAACAGAGTAGCAGAGCAGCACTGGGTAGTGCCTCACTCTCATCATAATGCTAGGGAACAGAGTAGCAGAGCAGCACTGGGTAGTACCTCACTCTCATCATAATGCTAGGGAACAGAGTAGCAGAGCATGCCTGGGTAGTGCCTCACTCTCATCATAATGTTAGGGAACAGAGTAGCAGAGCAGCACTGGGTAGTGCCTCACTCTCATCCTAATGCTAGGGAACAGAGTAGCAGAGCAGCACTGGGTAGTGCCTCACTCTCATCTTAATGCTAGGGAACAGAGTAGCAGAGCAGCACTGGGTAGTGCCTCACTCTCATCCTAATGCTAGGGAACAGAGTAGCAGAGCATGCCTGGGTAGTGCCTCACTCTCATCCTAATGCTAGGGAACAGAGTAGCAGAGCAGCACTGAGTAGTGCCTCACTCTCATCATAATGCTAGGGAACAGAGTAGCAGATCATGCATGGGTAGTGCCTCACTCTCATCCTAATGCTAGGGAACAGAGTAGCAGAGCAGCACTGGGTAGTGCCTCACTCTCATCATAATGCTAGGGAACAGAGTAGCAGAGCAGCACTGGGTAGTGCCTCACTCTCATCCTAATGCTAGGGAACAGAGTAGCAGAGCAGCACTGGGTAGTGCCTCACTCTCATCATAATGCTAGGGAACAGAGTAGCAGAGCAGCACTGGGTAGTGCCTCACTCTCATCCTAATGCTAGGGAACAGAGTAGCAGAGCAGCACTGGGTAGTGCCTCACTCTCATCCTAATGCTAGGGAACAGAGTAGCAGAGCAGCACTGGGTAGTGCCTCACTCTCATCATAATGCTAGGGAACAGAGTAGCAGAGCAGCACTGGGTAGTGCCTCACTCTCATCATAATGCTAGGGAACAGAGTAGCAGAGCAGCACTGGGTAGTGCCTCACTCTCATCCTAATGCTAGGAACAGAGTAGCAGAGCAGCACTGAGTAGTGCCTCACTCTCATCATAATGCTAGGGAACAGAGTAGCAGAGCAGCACTGGGTAGTGCCTCACTCTCATCCTAATGCTAGGGAACAGAGTAGCAGAGCAGCACTGGGTAGTGCCTCACTCTCATCTTAATGCTAGGGAACAGAGTAGCAGAGCAGCACTGGGTAGTGCCTCACTCTCATCATAATGCTAGGGAACAGAGTAGTAGAGCATGCCTGGGTAGTGCCTCACTCTCATCCTAATGCTAGGGAACAGAGTAGCAGAGCAGCACTGGGTAGTGCCTCACTCTCATCCTAATGCTAGGGAACAGAGTAGCAGTGCATGCCTGGGTAGTGCCTCACTCTCATCCTAATGCTAGGGAACAGAGTAGCAGAGCAGCACTGGGTAGTGCCTCACTCTCATCCTAATGCTAGGGAACAGAGTAGCAGAGCAGCACTGGGTAGTGCCTCACTCTCATCATAATGCTAGGGAACAGAGTAGCAGAGCAGCACTGGGTAGTGCCTCACTCTCATCATAATGCTAGGGAACAGAGTAGCAGAGCAGCACTGGGTAGTGCCTCACTCTCATCTTTATGCTAGGGAACAGAGTAGCAGAGCAGCACTGAGTAGTGCCTCACTCTCATCCTAATGCTAGGGAACAGAGTAGCAGAGCAGCACTGGGTAGTGCCTCACTCTCATCTTTATGCTAGGGAACAGAGTAGCAGAGCAGCACTGAGTAGTGCCTCACTCTCATCATAATGCTAGGGAACAGAGTAGCAGAGCAGCACTGGGTAGTGCCTCACTCTCATCCTAATGCTAGGGAACAGAGTAGCAGAGCAGCACTGGGTAGTGCCTCACTCTCATCCTAATGCTAGGGAACAGAGTAGCAGAGCAGCACTGGGTAGTGCCTCACTCTCATCATAATGCTAGGGAACAGAGTAGCAGAGCAGCACTGGGTAGTGCCTCACTCTCATCATAATGCTAGGGAACAGAGTAGCAGAGCAGCACTGGGTAGTGCCTCACTCTCATCCTAATGCTAGGGAACAGAGTAGCAGAGCAGCACTGAGTAGTGCCTCACTCTCATCATAATGCTAGGGAACAGAGTAGCAGAGCAGCACTGGGTAGTGCCTCACTCTCATCCTAATGCTAGGGAACAGAGTAGCAGAGCAGCACTGGGTAGTGCCTCACTCTCATCTTAATGCTAGGGAACAGAGTAGCAGAGCAGCACGGGGTAGTGCCTCACTCTCATCATAATGCTAGGGAACAGAGTAGTAGAGCATGCCTGGGTAGTGCCTCACTCTCATCCTAATGCTAGGGAACAGAGTAGCAGAGCAGCACTGGGTAGTGCCTCACTCTCATCCTAATGCTAGGGAACAGAGTAGCAGTGCATGCCTGGGTAGTGCCTCACTCTCATCCTAATGCTAGGGAACAGAGTAGCAGAGCAGCACTGGGTAGTGCCTCACTCTCATCCTAATGCTAGGGAACAGAGTAGCAGAGCAGCACTGGGTAGTGCCTCACTCTCATCATAATGCTAGGGAACAGAGTAGCAGAGCAGCACTGGGTAGTGCCTCACTCTCATCATAATGCTAGGGAACAGAGTAGCAGAGCAGCACTGGGTAGTGCCTCACTCTCATCCTAATGCTAGGGAACAGAGTAGCAGAGCAGCACTGAGTAGTGCCTCACTCTCATCATAATGCTAGGGAACAGAGTAGCAGAGCAGCACTGGGTAGTGCCTCACTCTCATCCTAATGCTAGGGAACAGAGTAGCAGAGCAGCACTGGGTAGTGCCTCACTCTCATCTTAATGCTAGGGAACAGAGTAGCAGAGCAGCACTGGGTAGTGCCTCACTCTCATCATAATGCTAGGGAACAGAGTAGTAGAGCATGCCTGGGTAGTGCCTCACTCTCATCCTAATGCTAGGGAACAGAGTAGCAGTGCATGCCTGGGTAGTGCCTCACTCTCATCCTAATGCTAGGGAACAGAGTAGCAGAGCAGCACTGGGTAGTGCCTCACTCTCATCCTAATGCTAGGGAACAGAGTAGCAGAGCAGCACTGGGTAGTGCCTCACTCTCATCATAATGCTAGGGAACAGAGTAGCAGAGCAGCACTGGGTAGTGCCTCACTCTCATCCTAATGCTAGGGAACAGAGTAGCAGAGCAGCACTGGGTAGTGCCTCAATCTCAGCTGTGTTTCATGTCTTGACCATATCAAAAGCCTAGGCTAATACTGTATAATTTGCTGCTGGAGTCTGTTAATGATGTTTAATTAACATCTTATAAACATAACATGTTTGGTTTATTTATCTTGCTGTTTCTGTTTAAATGTCTCTCCTCTTCCTCCTTTTTCTGCAGTTCTTAATGAACTTCTTATGGCTGCAGGGGCAATATTGAGTAGTTTTGATGAAAGGTGCCCAGAGGTCCCCAGAGTAAACTGCCTGCTCCTCAGTCCCAGTTGCTAATATATGCATATTATTATTAATACAAATTATTATTATTATTATTATTATTAAACAACACACTCTGAAGTTTCTAAATCTGTTTGAATGATGTCTGTGAGTATAACAGAACTCATATGGCAGGCAAAAACCTGAGAAGAAATTCAAACAGGAAGTGGGAAATCTGAGGTTGGTCGATTTTGAACCCAGCCCTTATTGAATACAAAGAGGGATATTGGTTATGTTGCACTTCCTAAGGCTTCCATTAGATCCGTCTTTAGAAACTTGTTTGAGGATTATACTGTGAAGTGGGACCGAATGAGAGAGGAATGAGTCAGAGGTCTACCAGCAGTCACGAGCTGGTCACGTGCATTTCACATGAGAGGTAGCTGCATTCCTTTGCTTTTCTGAAGACAAAAGGAATTCTCCAGTTTGAAAATTATTGAAGTTCTATGTTAAAAACATCCTAAAGATTGATTCCATACATTGTTTGACATGTTTCTACGGACAGTAACGGAACTTTTTGACATTTCGTCTGCAACTAGGGAACGCGCTTCATGACTTTGGATTTGTTTACCAAACGTGCTAACAAAAGTATCTCTTTGGACAAAAATGATGGACATTACCGAACAAATCAAACATTTAATGTGGAACTGGGATTCCTGGGAGTGCATTCTGATGAAGATCATCAAAGGTAAGTGAATATTTATAATGCTATTTATGACTAATGTTGACTACCCAATATGGTGGATATCTTTGTGGCTGTTTGTTGTCTGAAAGCTGTACTCAGATTATTGCATGGTTTGCTTTTTCCGTAAAGCTTTTTGAAAATTTGACACAGTGGTTGCATTAAGGAGAAGTGTATCTATATTTCTATGTCTAACAATTGTATTTTCATCGACATTTATAATGAGTATTCTGTAAAATGATATGGCTCTTTGCAATATCACCAGATGTTTTTGGAACTATTGAACATAACGCGCCAATGTATACTGAGATTTTTTTTATATAAATATGCACTTTATCAAACAAAACATACATGTATTGTGTAACATGAAGTCCTATGAGTGTCATCTGATGAAGATCATCAAAGGTTAGTGATTATTTTATCTCTATTTCTGCTTTTTGTTACTCCTCTCTTTGGCTGGAAAAATGGCTGTGATTTTCTGTGGCTTGGCTCTGACCTAACATAATCGTTTGTGGTGCTTTCTCTGTAAAGCCTATTTGAAATCCGATACTTTGGTGGGATTGACAACAAGATTACCTATAAAATGGTATAAAATACATGTATGTTTGAGGAATTTTAATTATGAGATTTCTGTTGTTTGATTTTGGCGCTCTGCACTTTCACTGGCTGTTGTCATATCAATCCCGTTAACGGGATTGCAGTCCTAAGAAGTTTTAAAGGTTGACTCAGCAATGCACACAGTAAACAGAAGTCGTGGGTCAATTTCCACAACAACTAAGAGTGTTGAAGCTGTTTACGATCCATAGCTACCGTGTTGAAGCAGTGTGAAGCGAACCCGTGAACATGCGCAGATACTTTGTGTGACTGTGTGAGAGCCAAGTCTTGCATCGCGCTCATCACAATATACAGTAGGTGGTGCTGCTTGTGGCAATGTCAAAACTCTGAGTATACCTTTGATGTGTGTGTGTGTGTGTGTGTGTGTGTGTGTGTGTGTGTGTGTGTGTGTGTGTGTGTGTGTGTGTCAGTCCTCCTCATCAAAAGGGATCTTGTTGCTATCTATGTCTTTCATGCCATCTGTGAGAGATGCAGCCACAGCTGAGGGCAAAGATTAAAATACAAAGCAAAGGAGCGCACACACACACTCACTGAGCATCTTGAGCTTAAATCAGAGCGGAAATCTAAAGACACAAAAAATAAAAACACATTGAGAGAGGAGAGAGGATGAGCAAATTCAGAGGAGCCACATTGACCACAGCCAGCGAAGACAGAACAGAACAAGATAAAGATGGAGAGAGAGAGAGGGGGGAGAAGAGAAAATAACAGACAAGATGCTGAAATAACAAAGATCGTCTGAAGAGCAGGACAATGAGAGCTAACATTTACTTAGCTTTTCCCCTTCTCCTCTAAATTGACACGTAACTGGACTGAATTAGGACAATGCCATACCCTCTGGCTTGGTCTTAATCAACACACAGGCCGGGCCCTGGGATTCAGACAGTCCACTCCATATCAGCCACTCTCACACCATCTGCTGCAATTCCCCACAGAGAAGACCAGCAACACCCACATATACATAGCCATATGAATATCACTTTAAAAGCAGATTAGCAGGCTTTTCACTGGCTCTGTTACATGGGTGGTAACAGGCAGAAAAGCCTTTATGCTCTAACATCAGACTTCACATAATCACATAATAAGGCAAAGAGCTCCACACTGTCAGTTCATTGAGTTTAGTTAACGGAGGAAAACCAGGTGAGTCATGCTTTCATAAAGAACCTCCATCTTTCCTCGAATCAACTCCAGGTGGAGACTGACCGTACAATATGATTGTGGCCTGCATCTTGAAAACAAACTGTAAAACTGAACATTTTCAACAAAAGAAAAGTTATAGTCTATCCAGCTGTGGTTGGTTGAGGGAGCCTGCATAACAGCCACTCATTATAACTAGACTTCCGGGTTGGAGCGAGCAGTCGCATCCGCACTTCGGTCTGCACTTCGGTCTGCAGATAGTATAACTTTTCATTACATTTCATTACATTTCATTATAGTACAACGGTTTGATTTGTCTAATCTTAGCAATTTCTTCTTAGCTAGCTACATAGCCGTCTTTGTATCAAAGATAATTGCGTAATTATCGTATTTCGTCGTCCTAACGTATCTGCCCAGCAGCTAGCCAGCTAGCTAACGCCCACCGTCTACATAGCTAGCTACATAGCCGTCTCTGTATCAAAGATAATTGTGTAGATAATTGTGTAGTCTAGAGCGATTTTCTAGGTTACCTAGCCAGCTACTGTCGTTCTTTTAACGCAACGTAACGTAATCAACACTGCTAGCTAGCTAGCCAGCTAGCCCCTGAATCAACAACGCAGCCAGCTATTTGTCGTCCTTAACGTAGGAGACACTGCTAGCTAGCCAACAGCTAGCCAACGTCTACCGATTAGAACTCAACAACCCGGTCGCATTCCGCCTCGCTCCACAGGTAGTATCACATTTTCATTTCATTTCATTACAGTACAACGGTTTGATTTGTTTGATCGTAGCTAGCTACATAGCTAGCTACATAGCCGTCTCTGTATCAAAGATAATTGTGTAGTCTAGAGCGATTTTCTAGGTTACCTAGCCAGCTATTGTCGTTCTTTTAACGCAACGTAACGTAATCAACACTGCTAGCTAGCCAGCTAGCCCCGAATCAACAACGCAGCCACTGCCAGCTAGCCTACAAAGTCAACAACGCAGCCACTGCCAGCTAGCCTACTTCAGCAGTACTGTATCATTTTTAATCATTTTAGTCAATAAGATTCTTGCTACGTAAGCTCAACTTTCTGAACATTCGAGACGTGTAGTCCACTTGTCATTCAATCTCCTTTGCATTAGCGTAGCCTCTTCTGTAGCCTGTCAACTATGTGTCTGTCTATCCCTGTTCTCTCCTCTCTGCACCGACCATACAAACGCTCCACACCGCGTGGCCGCGGCACACCTAATCTGGTGGTCCCAGCGCGCACGACCCACGTGGAGTTCCAGGTCTCCGGTAGCCTCTGGAACTGCCGATCTGCGGCCAACAAGGCAGAGTTCATCTCAGCCTATGCCTCCCTCCAGTCCCTCGACTTCTTGGCACTGACGGAAACATGGATCACCACAGATAACACTGCTACTCCTACTGCTCTCTCTTCGTCCGCCCACGTGTTCTCGCACACCCGAGAGCTTCTGGTCAGCGGGGTGGTGGCACCGGGATCCTCATCTCTCCCAAGTGGTCATTCTCTCTTTCTCCCCTTACCCATCTGTCTATCGCCTCCTTTGAATTCCATGCTGTCACAGTTACCAGCCCTTTCAAGCTTAACATCCTTATCATTTATCGCCCTCCAGGTTCCCTCGGAGAGTTCATCAATGAGCTTGATGCCTTGATAAGCTCCTTTCCTGAGGACGGCTCACCTCTCACAGTTCTGGGCGACTTTAACCTCCCCACGTCTACCTTTGACTCATTCCTCTCTGCCTCCTTCTTTCCACTCCTCTCCTCTTTTGACCTCTCCCTGTCACCTTCCCCCCTACTCACAAGGCAGGCAATACGCTCGACCTCATCTTTACTAGATGCTGTTCTTCCACTAACCTCATTGCAACTCCCCTCCAAGTCTCCGACCACTACCTTGTATCCTTTTCCCTCTCGCTCTCATCCAACACTTCCCACACTGCCCCTACTCGGATGGTATCGCGCCGTCCCAACCTTCGCTCTCTCTCCCCGCTACTCTCTCCTCTTCCATCCTATCATCTCTTCCCTCTGCTCAAACCTTCTCCAACCTATCTCCTGATTCTGCCTCCTCAACCCTCCTCTCCTCCCTTTCTGCATCCTTTGACTCTCTATGTCCCCTATCCTCCAGGCCGGCTCGGTCCTCCCCTCCCGCTCCGTGGCTCGACGACTCATTGCGAGCTCATAGAACAGGGCTCCGGGCAGCCGAGCGGAAATGGAGGAAAACTCGCCTCCCTGCGGACCTGGCATCCTTTCACTCCCTCCTCTCTACATTTTCCTTTTCTGTCGCTGCTGCTAAAGCCACTTTCTACCACTCTAAATTCCAAGCATCTGCCTCTAACCCTAGGAAGCTCTTTGCCACCTTCTCCTCCCTCCTGAATCCCCCTCCCCTCCCCCTCCTCCCTCTCTGCAGATGACTTCGTCAACCATTTTGAAAAGAAGGTCGACGACATCCGATCCTCGTTTGCTAAGTCAAACGACACCGCTGGTTCTGCTCACACTGCCCTACCCTGTGCTCTGACCTCTTTCTCCCCTCTCTCTCCAGATGAAATCTCGCGTCTTGTGACGGCCGGCCGCCCAACAACCTGCCCGCGTGACCCTATCCCCTCCTCTCTTCTCCAGACCATTTCCGGAGACCTTCTCCCTTACCTCACCTCGCTCATCAACTCATCCCTGACCGCTGGCTACGTCCCTTCCGTCTTCAAGAGAGCGAGAGTTGCACCCCTTCTGAAAAAACCTACACTCGATTCCTCCGATGTCAACAACTACAGACCAGTATCCCTTCTTTCTTTTCTCTCCAAAACCCTTGAACGTGCCGTCCTTGGCCAGCTCTCCCGCTATCTCTCTCAGAATGACCTTCTTGATCCAAATCAGTCAGGTTTCAAGACTAGTCATTCAACTGAGACTGCTCTTCTCTGTATCACGGAGGCGCTCCGCACTGCTAAAGCTAACTCTCTCTCCTCTGCTCTCATCCTTCTAGACCTATCGGCTGCCTTCGATACTGTGAACCATCAGATCCTCCTCTCCACCCTCTCCGAGTTGGGCATCTCCGGCGCGGCCCACGCTTGGATTGCGTCCTACCTGACAGGTCGCTCCTACCAGGTGGCGTGGCAGGAATCCGTCTCCTCACCACGTGCTCTCACCACTGGTGTCCCCCAGGGCTCTGTTCTAGGCCCTCTCCTATTCTCGCTATACACCAAGTCACTTGGCTCTGTCATAACCTCACATGGTCTCTCCTATCATTGCTATGCAGACGACACACAATTAATCTTCTCCTTTCCCCCTTCTGATGACCAGGTGGCGAATCGCATCTCTGCATGTCTGGCAGACATATCAGTGTGGATGACGGATCACCACCTCAAGCTGAACCTCGGCAAGACAGAGCTGCTCTTCCTCCCGGGGAAGGACTGCCCGTTCCATGATCTCGCCATCACGGTTGACAACTCCACTGTGTCCTCCTCCCAGAGCGCTAAGAACCTTGGCGTGATCCTGGACAACACCCTGTCGTTCTCAACTAACATCAAGGCGGTGGCCCGTTCCTGTAGGTTCATGCTCTACAACATCCGCAGAGTACGACCCTGCCTCACACAGGAAGCGGCGCAGGTCCTAATCCAGGCACTTGTCATCTCCCGTCTGGATTACTGCAACTCGCTGTTGGCTGGGCTCCCTGCCTGTGCCATTAAACCCCTACAACTCATCCAGAACGCCGCAGCCCGTCTGGTGTTCAACCTTCCCAAGTTCTCTCACGTCACCCCGCTCCTCCGCTCTCTCCACTGGCTTCCAGTTGAAGCTCGCATCCGCTACAAGACCATGGTGCTTGCCTACGGAGCTGTGAGGGGAACGGCACCTCAGTACCTCCAGGCTCTGATCAGGCCCTACACCCAAACAAGGGCACTGCGTTCATCCACCTCTGGCCTGCTCGCCTCCCTACCACTGAGGAAGTACAGTTCCCGCTCAGCCCAGTCAAAACTGTTCGCTGCTCTGGCCCCCCAATGGTGGAACAAACTCCCTCACGACGCCAGGACAGCGGAGTCAATCACCACCTTCCGGAGACACCTGAAACCCCACCTCTTTAAGGAATACCTAGGATAGGATAAAGTAATCCTTCTCACCCCCCCCCCTTAAAAGATTTAGATGCACTATTGTAAAGTGGCTGCTCCACTGGATGTCATAAGGTGAATGCACCAATTTGTAAGTCGCTCTGGATAAGAGCGTCTGCTAAATGACTTAAATGTAAATGTAAATGTAATAACTACCCTTGCGTTGCAGCCTTATCTGGAAATGGATCCAAACATCCTGTGGAGTACTGCATTAACATCGAATAGCCCCAGCGATATGCAACTTTTCAGGAAAGTTAGGAACCAATATACACAGGAAGTTAGGAAAGCAAAGGCTAGCTTTTTCAAACAGAAATTTGCATCCTGAGCACAAACTCCAAAAAGTTCTGGGACACTGTAAAGTCCATGGAGAATAAGAGCATCTCCTCCCAGCTGCCCACTGCACTGAGGTAAGGAAACAATGTCACCACCGATAAATCCACAATAATTTCAATAAGAATTTTTCTACGGCTGGCCATGCTTTCCACCTGGCTACCTCTACCCCGGTCAACAGCTCTGCACCACCACAGCTTCCCCATCTCTCCTTCACCAAAATCCATATAACTGATGATCTGAAAGAGCTGCAAAATCTGGACCCCTACAAATCAGCTGACAATCTGGACCCTAAAATTATCTGCCGCAAATGTTGCAACCCGTATTACTAGCCTGTTCAACCCCTCTTTCGTATCGTCTGAGATCCCCAAAGATTGGAAATCTGCCGCGGTCATCCCCCTCCTCAAAGGGGGAGACACTCGAGACCCAAACTGTTACAGACCTATATCTATCCAACCCTGCCTGTCTAAGGTCTTCGAAAGCCAAGTTAACAAACAGATCACCGACCATTTCAAATCCCACCGTACCTTTTCCACTTTGCATTCTGGTTTCGAAGCTGGTCTTGGGTGCAACCCAGCCACGCTCAAGGTCCTAAACGATGTCATAACCGCCATCGATAAAAGACAATACTGTGCAGCCGTATTCATCGACCTGGCCGAGGCTTTCGACTCTGTCAATCACCGCATTCTTATCGGCAGACTTAACAGGCTTGGTTTCTCAAATGCCTACCTCGCCTGGTTCACCAACTACTTCTCAGAGTTCAGCGTATCAAATCGGAGGGCCTATTGTCCGCACCTCTGGCAGTCTCTATGGGGGTACCACAGGGTTAAATTCTCGGCCGCCTCTTTTCTCTGTATACATCAATGATGTCGCTCTTGCTGCTGGTGATTCTCTGATCCACCTCAATGCAGACAACACCCTTCTGTATACTTCTGGCCTTTCTTTGGACACTGTGTTAACTAACCTCCAGACGAGCTTTCATGCCATACAACTCTCCTTCTGTGGCCTCAAACTGCTCTTAAATGCTTGTAAAACTAAATGCTTGTAAAACTAAATGCATGCTCTTCAACCGATCGCTGCCCGCACCCGCCCGCCCGTCTAGCATCACTACTCTGGACGGTTCTGACTTAGAATATGTGGACAACTACAAATACCTAGGTTAGACTGTAAACTCTCCTTCCAGACTCCCATTAAGCATCTCCAATCCAAAATGAAATCTAGAATCAGCATCCCATTTCGCAACAAAGCATCCTTCACTCATGCTGCCAAACACACCCTCGTAAAACTGACTATTCTAACGATCCTTGACTTCAGCGATGTCATTTACAAAATAGCTTCCAACACTCTACTCAGCAAATTGGATGCAGTCTATCACAGTGCCATCCGTTTTGTCACCAAGGCCCCATATACTATCCGTCACTGCGACCTGTATGCTCTCATTGACTGACCCTTGCTTCATATTCGTCACCAAACCCACTGGCTCCAGGTCATCTATAAGTCTTTGCTAGGTAAAGCCCCGCCTTATCTCAGCTAGGTAAAGCCCCGCCTTACCTGCTCCAGCAGGTATATTTCACTGGTCACCCCCAAAGCCAATTTCTACTTTGGCCGCCTTTCCTTCCAGTACTCTGCTACCAATGACTGGAACGAATTGCAAAAATCACTGAAGCTGGAGACTCATATCTCCCTCACTAAATTTAAGCATCAGCTGTCAGAGCAGCTTACAGATCATTGCACCTGTACATAGCCCATCTGTAAATATCCAACCCAACTACCTCATCCCCATATTGTTATTTTTTAAATATGTTTTGCTCCTTTGCACCACAGTATCTCTACTTGCACATTCAGCTTCTGCACATCTATCACTCCATTGTTTAATCACTAAATTTTTATTATTTCGCCATTATGGCCAATTTATTGCCTTACCTCCCTAATCTTACTTCATTTGCACACACTGTATATAGACTTTTCTATTGTGTTATCTTCTTTGGGACTGGGAGGCAGTATTGAGTAGCTTGGATAAAAAGGTATGCATATAATTAGAATAGAATATGCATATAATTAGTGGATTTGGATAGAAAACACTGAAGTTTCTAAAACTGTTTGAATGATGTCTGTGTATAACAGAACTCATAACAGAACTCATATGGCAGGCAAAAACCTGAGAAAAAATCCAACCAGGAAGTGGGAAATCTGAGGTTTGTAATTTTTCAAGTTATTGCCTATCGAATATACAGTGTCTATGGGGTCATATTGCACTCCCTAAGGCTTCCACTAGATGTCAACAGTCTTTAGAACCTTGTTTGAGGCTTCTACTCTGAAGGAGGGGGAAATGAGAGGGGTCTGGCAGAGTGCCATGAGCTGATCATGCGCACACACTTGAGAGCGACCTACGTTCCATTGCATTTCTGCAGACAGAGGAATTCTCCGGTTGGAAGATTTATGTTAAAAACATCCTAAAGATTGATTCTATACATCGTTTGACATGTTTCTACAGACTGTAACGGAACCTTTTGACTTTTCGTCTGGACCTAGTGTCGCGCCTCATGAATTTGGAATACTGGGCTAAACATGCGAACAAAAAGGAGCTATTTGGACATAAATGATTAACTTTATCGAACAAATCAAACATTTATTGTGGAACTGGGATTCCTGGGAGTGCATTCTGATGAAGATCATCAAAGGTAAGTTAATATTTATAATGCTATTTCTGACTTCTGTTGACTCCACAACGTGACGGATATCTGTATGGCTTGTTTTTGTGTCTGAGCACTTTACTCAGATTATTGCATGGTGTGCTTTTTTCGTAAAGTTGAAAAAAAAAATCTGACGGTTGCATTAAGGAGAAGTGGATATAAAATTCCATGCATAACACTTGTATCTTTTAGCAATGTTTATTTTGAGTATTTCTGTAAATTGATGTGGCTCTCTGCAAAATCACTGGATGTTTTGGAACTACTGAACAGATTTTTGGATATAAATATGAACTTTATCGAACAAAATATACATGTATTGTGTAACATGAAGTCCTATGAGTGTCATCTGATGAAGATCATCAAAGGTTAGTGATTCATTTTATCTCTATTTCTGATTTTTGTGACTCCTCTCTTTGGCTGGTGTTTTTCTGTGACTAGGTGCTGACCTAACATAATTGTTTGGTTTGCTTTCATCATAAAACCTTTTTTAAATCGGACACTGTGGCTGGATTTACAACAAGTGTATCTTTAAAATGGTGTAAAATACTTGTACGTTTGAGGAATTTTAATTATGGGATTTCTGTTGTTTTGGCGCCTTGCAATTTCACTGGCTGTTGGCGACGCTACTGTCCCACATATCCCAGAGAAGTTATTGACTGTACGTTTATTTATTCCATGTGTAACTCTGTGTTGTTGTTTGTGTCACACTACTTTGCTTTATCTTGGCCAGGTCACAGTTGTAAATGAGTACTTGTTCTCACCTGCCCTACCTGGTTAAATAAAGGTGAAAATCAATAAAGAAATGAATAAAGAAATAAATAAAATCCTCCGTCCAACTGTTAATAAGGATTGGACCGTTTTTTCCATTTTCGCCTTGTAGCTCAGGTATTGAAGCAAGGATATGCATATTTTTGATACCCTTTGAAAGGAAACACGTTGAAGTTTGTGGAAATGTGAAATGAATGTAGGAGAATATCATGTAATACAAGAGAAAAGTCATAATGTATTTTTCCAGCCCCGGCGTAATTTTGATTTTGGCCACTAGATGGCAGCAGTGTATGTGCAAGGTTTTAGACTGATAAATGAACCATTGCATGTTTCAAAATGTTGTATCAAGACTGCCCAAATGTGCCTAATTGGTTTATTAATACATTTTTTGAGTTCATAATTATACACTCTCCTCAAACAATAGCATGGTATTCTTTCACTGTAATTGCTACCATAAATTGGACAGTGTTCTCCTACGCACTCTCCTGTCACCTTCTCCCTTCGCTTGTGGACTTTGCAGTGTGCAACACATCAGCTGTCTGTGACCAGGCAAAAACATCTTTCCAAGCCAAACCATCATATAATAATCCCTAACCGCTACACACAACTTACATCGTTGTCACTATATTAACGTCAGAGTCAACATAGCTACTAGAACTAACGGGTTAGTAAACCTGCTACAATCATGGAGTACATTGTACAGTTAGCAGCAAGCAGTTTAACAGTTACACCGGCAGGCCCTGGTGGCAATAAATGAATCAAACCAACAGCTTACCTTCACTTGGAAGAGTTCCAGCGTTGGATAGCCATAACCAGCTAGCTAACATAGCACCATCTCTCTTTGAGCCGGGTGTTTGACTAGTATAAACTAGCTAGCTGCATTCGCTAGCTATGTAAGTGAAAAAAATCCAACAAAATATATAGCTAGCTCTCTCACTTCTCCATTTATGAAGAAATGAATTTGTTCAAAACTGTTCAACTATTGTCTTTCTTTCTCTTTGTGTCAACTACTCACCATATTTCATGCACTGCAGTGCTAGCTAGCTGTAGCGTATGCTTTCAGCACTAGATTAATTCTGTGATCCTTTGAATGTGTGGTAAACATGTCAGTTAATGCTGCAAGAGCTCTGATAACTGGGAGGACGTCCTTCACGAGCCTCCTAGGTTTTGTATTGAAGTCAATGTACCTAGAGCAGGAAGGAAACTAGCTGACCTCTGGCTACATCGTTGTGCTACATCATGGTGCTACCCTACAGAGTTCTGTTGAGGCTACTGTAGACCTTCATTGCAAAACAGTGTGTTTTCATCAACTATTTGGTGAGATGGGAATATATTTACACGGAATAAAAGTATAAACGCAAAATGTAATGTGTTGGCCCCATGTTTCATGAATTGAAATAAAAGATTTCCCTCATGGTTTGAGGGAGTGTGCAATTGGCATACTGACCGTAGGAATGTCCACCAGAGCTGTTGCCAGATAATTTAATGTTCATTTCTCTGCCATTAGCCGCCTCCTACGTTGTTTTAGAGAATTTGTCAGTATGTCTAACGTTGTGAACAAAGTTCCCCATGTTGGCGGTGGGGTTATGGTATGGGTAGGCATAAGCTACAGACAACGAACACAATTGCATTTTATCGCTGGCAATTTGAATGCACAGAGATACTGTGACGAGATCCTGAGGCCCATTGTTGTGCCATCACCTCATGTTTCAGCATGATAATGCACAGTCCCATGTCGCACAATTCTCTACCCAATTCCTGGAAGATGACAATGTCCCAGTTCTTTCTTGAACTGCATACTCACCAGACATGTCACCCATTGAGCAAGTTTGGGATGTTTTGATTGACGTGTACGACAGCTTGTTCAGTATAGTATAGTTTTATCTAAAAATGATAACTTTTTTAATGTTTCACTATTTTTAGGAACTTCGCTGAGGAGAATGGTCCTCACCTTCCTCCTCTGAGGAGCCTCCACTGGTTCACTGTCCGGGGCAAGTGAGACTCCTAGGCAAGGTAACCTACTGCAGGAACAGGACTGATCTGACTTATAAAGCATTTTGGCCTAATGCCAAATGCCTCCACTTCCTGGACAGTAGTGGGCATCGATGAGATACAGGGAGAGAGGAGAGAGCAAAATAGAGAAATAGAGAAAAGACTAAGCGAGGAGAGAGACAGAGAGAAAGAGAGAGAATAAAGGTTAAATAAAGAGAGAGAGTGTGTTCTATATTCAAACTACCACATCGACCCAACTAGAACAACACAGGTCCACACAGGGAGTTTTGAGCCAGGAGGTAGAGAACCATCATTGATTTTCCCCCCAGAGCAAAGAACAATCTCCACCTCAAAGGAAAGCAGAAGAGGAAAAACAAATGTAATGTGTGAGAGCAAATCAACACAAATCAAATCAAACGTTATTTGTCACATGTGCCGAATACAACAGGTGTAGTAGACCTTACAGTGAAATGCAAACTTACAAGCCCTTAACCAACAATGCCGTTTTAAGAAAAATAAGTGTTAAGAAAGCATTTACTAAAATAAAAAATATTTAAAAATAGCATTTGATTAGCTGTTCAGGAGTCTTATGGCTTGGGTGTAGAATCTATTAAGAATTCTTTTGGACCTAGACTTGGCGCTCCGGTACCGTTTGCCGTGCGGTAGCAGAGAGAATAGTCTATGACTAGGGTGGCTGGAGTCTTCGGCAATTTCTAGGGCCTTCCGCTGACACCGCCTGGTATAAATGTCCTGAATGGCAGAAAGCTTGGCACCAGTGATGTACTGGGCCATACGCACTACCCTCTGTAACACAGAGCGGGTATCTGCAATGTTTTATTAAAAACAATAAAAACAGTGTGGCTGCTTTCAAGTACACTTTGCGTAAGGCCACACACAACTTGGGGAGGATGGACCCTTCTATTTAAATGGCACATGAAGTGCAAAGTGCAAAGGTTGGATTAGTGTCTAAATTGCTTTCTTCAGACTTGTCTGGAAAGAACATGGTCTTGTACTTATCAGTAGTGTGTTCAAAGTCAAACCGTGATGACGGTAAGTGGGCACAAAGACATATTTTTGTTTTTCATCCCCAGTGGTCCGTGGCAGTGTGTGTGTGTGTGGTCTGCATGAGGAAGGACAGTTTCTGACAGAGGGATCCAGTCAGAGTGTGTGGTAAACAGAGGAAGGAGAGTCAGTGGGACTGTAAATAAATGAGCTGGGGGAGTGGTCCCTATCCCCACGTTAGAGAGGTCAATCACCCACCAGGCTGCAGGCTAATTGACTCTTAATTAGTATCTGATCTCTCCTCATGGTGTATGTGTGTGTTCATACCAAATGCCTCAATTATTTTTTGCAGCAGAGCTAACACAGACTGGCTAATCAAAGGCAACCGCTACCTGTCCTTCACGGGTGTCTGGATGAGGCAACCAAATCTAACCTATTCCTTCACTGGAATACTAATAAGTCTAAACTGTAGAATCTCCTTCACTGGAATACTGGAATACTAACAACTCTAACCTGTAGAATCTCTTTCACTGGAATACTGGAATACAAACAACTCTAACCTGTAGCATCTCCTTCACTGGAACACTAACAACTCTAACCTGTAGCATCTCCTTCACTGGAATACTAACAACTCTAACCTGTAGGATCTCCTTCACTGGAATACTGGAATACTAACAACTCTAACCTGTAGCATCTCCTTCACTGGAATACTAACAACTCTAACCTGTAGCATCTCCTTCACTGGAATACTAACAACTCTAACCTGTAGCATCTCCTTCACTGGAATACTAACTACTCTAACCTGTAGGATCTCCTTCACTGGAACACTAACAACTCTAACCTGTAGGATCTCCTTCACTGGAATACTATCAACTCTAACCTGTAGGATCTCCTTCACTGGAATACTAACAACTCTAACCTGTAGCATCTCCTTCACTGGAACACTAACAACTCTAACCTGTAGCATCTCATTCACTGGAATACTAACTACTCTAACCTGTAGGATCTCCTTCACTGGAACACTAACAACTCTAACCTGTAGGATCTCCTTCACTGGAATACTATCAACTCTAACCTGTAGGATCTCCTTCACTGGAATACTAACAACTCTAACCTGTAGCATCTCCTTCACTGGAATACTAACTACTCTAACCTGTAGCATCTCCTTCACTGGAATACTAACAACTCTAACCTGTAGGATCTCCTTCACTGGAATACTAACAACTCTAACCTGTAGCATCTCCTTCACTGGAATACTAACAACTCTAACCTGTAGGATCTCCTTCACTGGAACACTAACAACTCTAACCTGTAGGATCTCCTTCACTGGAATACTAACAACTCTAACCTGTAGGATCTCCTTCACTGGAACACTAACAACTCTAACCGGTAGGATCTCCTTCACTGGAATACTAATTACTCTAACCTGTAGGATCTCCTTCACTGGAACACTAACAACTCTAACCGGTAGGATCTCCTTCACTGGAATACTAATTACTCTAACCTGTAGGATCTCCTTCACTGGAACACTAACAACTCTAACCTGTAGGATCTCCTTCACTGGAACACTAACAACTCTAACCTGTAGGATCTCCTTCACTGGAATACTAACAACTCTAACCTGTAGGATCTGCTTCACTGGAATACTAACAACTCTAACCTCTAGGATCTCCTTCACTGGAACACTAACAACTCTAACCTGTAGGATCTCCTTCACTGGAATACTAACAACTCTAACCTGTAGGATCTCCTTCACTGGAACACTAACAACTCTAACCGGTAGGATCTCCTTCACTGGAATACTAATTACTCTAACCTGTAGGATCTCCTTCACTGGAACACTAACAACTCTAACCGGTAGGATCTCCTTCACTGGAATACTAATTACTCTAACCTGTAGGATCTCCTTCACTGGAACACTAACAACTCTAACCTGTAGGATCTCCTTCACTGGAACACTAACAACTCTAACCGGTAGGATCTCCTTCACTGGAATACTAACAACTCTAACCTGTAGGATCTCCTTCACTGGAACACTAACAACTCTAACTTGTAGCAGCTCCTTCACTGGAATACTAACAACTCTAACCTGTAGGATCTCCTTCACTGGAATACTAACAACTCTAACCTGTAGCATCTCCTTCACTGGAATACTAACAACTCTAACCTGTAGCATCTCCTTCACTGGAATACTAACAACTCTAACCTGTAGCATATTCTTCACTGGAATACTAACAACTCTAACCTGTAGGATCTCCTTCACTGAAATACTAACAACTCTAACCTGTAGCATTTCCACAGTTTTTGAGCGGGCCAGCCAGCTCAGCATTGATACTGTAAGTCCACTTCACTCAGCCTTCAGTTGGTTGGTATTGGTTTACCCAATACCAGACTGCATTGTGCTGGGTTGATTCCAACAGTCAGCATCCCATCTGTCCTTCACAATACACACTGCATTCATCCACTGCACCGGGTGATGAATGCACCGTAGGTAGCCATGTGTGAGGGTGGATGGTGGCGCCTTAATGTGTGTCTGGAAACTATAGAGAACATGAGTGGAGGGAGGGAGTGCAAGTTACAGCAGAGGGAGATCCTGTTCAAAGGATATGTTAGTGATAGCAGTGTGGGACTCCGAGAGGGGCTGCTGGGTATACATGTAGTCAAAGACTGGTCTGGGGGGGAATATAAATACCAGTACTGTGAAAATGAAAAATATCATGAATAAGCAGTCAGGATTAGAGAGTGAGAGAGATATCACCTGCACTGCAGGGCTGTGCTTTTTTGATCACACCGATCTGTCCAACCGCACAAGGCATCCTCTGTTTGAGGGCTTTTCCTGTGAGAGCTCTCTGCTCTCTGCCCACACACACTCTCAACCACCACCCCACTGGGGAGATTTAGTGATCAGCAGCAGGCCTCTGATGTTCCTGTATGAAGGCCCAGATCAGCCCCCCCTGTAACACCCCACCTAGGTAATCATTACCCAACACACACACACACGCACGCACGGACGGACAGACTCTAGTTCCACTATTACAGACTGTGGCTCACACAACCACAACCCATGAGGCAGAGGGAAATGGAGTGAGAAGGGAGGATGGATAGACAGAACAAGCAAGACTAGACAAAGAAAAGGTGTGATAAGAGTGAGGGAGTGAAGAAGAGAGGAGGGGGAGAAAGAGAGGGGAGGGAGGGAATGGAGAGGGATGGTCAGAGATTCATCTGAGGTTAAATCAAATGCTGTGAAGAACAGCAGCACTGGTTTCATAGAAACCAGAGCTCTATGAAACATTTCAGTCACCAAATTGGATTTATTCAAGGAAAAAGACAGGGGAGGTGTAAAACTGGTGTGCCTGGTCTAAAGCAGAGGTAGGTGGGAGCCTTGAGGAGTTGTGAATATGGGTTTTGTAGCCCAGTGTGTCTGATGAATTCTGCTTGTTCACATACACTGTTATACACTATATATACAAAAGTATGTTGACACCCCTTCAAGTGAATGGCTAGTTCAGCCACACTCGTTGCTGACAGGTGTATAAAATCGAACACACAGCCATGCAATAAACATAGACAAACATTGGCAGTAGAATGTCCTTACTGAAGAGTTCCAACAACTCAGATTTCTGCCTTGCTAGAGCTGCCCCGGTCAACTGTAAGTGTTGTTATTGTGAAATGGACATTTCTAGGACAACAACCGCTCAGCCGTGAAGTAGTAGGCCACACAAGCTCACAGAAGGGGACTGCAGAGTGCTGAAGTGTGTCTTTCCTCGGTTGCAACACTCACTACCGAGTTCCAAACTGCCTCTGGAAGTAACGTCAGCACATTAATTGTTTGTTGGGAGCTTCATTAAATGGGTTTCCATGGCCGAGCAGCTGCACATAAATCTAAGATCCCCATAAGCAATGCCAAGCATCGGCTGGAGTGTAAAGCTCGCCACCATTGGACTCCGGAGCAGTGGAAATGTGTTTTCTGGAGTGATGAATCATGCTTCACCATCTGGCAGTCCGACAGAAAAATCTGGGTTTGGTGGATGCCATGAGAAAGCTACCTGCCCAAACGCATAGTGCCAACTGTAAAGTTTGGTGGAGGAGGAACAATAGTCTGGGGCTGTTTTTCAAACCCTGACCTCAACCCTATCAAACAACTTTGGTGTCACACCCTGATCTGTTTCACCTGTCTTTGTGCTTGTCTCCACCATCAGCAAACTGCTCGCTCGCCCACACAATTCTATACACGCTGCCAACTGCCCGGTACAGTTGAAACCGAGATTCATTAATGAATAGCACATTTCTCCAGCGTGCCAGTGAAGGTGATTGCTTGTCCTCTTTTCTTTTCTTTTCTTATTTTACCTTCATTTAACTAGGCAAATCAGTTAAGAACAAATTCTTATTTTCAATGACGTCCTAGGAAGAGCGGGTTAACTGCCTGTTCAGGGGCAGAACGACAGATTTGTAGCTTGTTAGCTCGGGGATTTGAACTTTCAACCTTTCAGTTACTAGTCCAACGCTCTAACCACTAGGCTACCCTGCCGCTCCATTAAAGTCAGTTACGACGTAGATGAACTTCCCTGAGACATTTTCTGACAGTTTGTGCAGAAATTCAGCTGTGCACACCCACAGTTTTATCAGCTGTCCGGGTGGCAGGTCTTAGACGATCTGCAGGTGAATATGTCGGACGTGGAGGTCCTGGGCTGTCATGGTTACATTTGGTCTGCGGTTGTGAGGCCAGTTGGATGTACTGCCAAATTCTCTAAAATGACGTTGGAGGTGGCTTATGGTATAGAAATTAACATTAAATGGTCTCTTAACAGCTCTGGTGAACATTCCTGTAGTCAGTATGTTAATTGCACGCTCCCTCAACTTGAGACATTTGAGGTATTGTGTTTTGTGACAAGACTGCACATTTTAGAGTGGCCTTTTATTGTCCCCAGCACAAGGTGCACCTGTGTAAAGATCAAGCTGTATAATCAGTTTCTTTATATGCCACACCTGTCAGTTGAAGGGATTATCTTGGCAAATGAGAAGGGATGTAAACAAATTAGTGCACAATATTTGAGAGACATAGGCTTTTTGTTGAAAATGGAACATTTCTGGGATCTTTTATTTCAGCTCATGAAACATGGGACCAACACTTTACATGTTGCATTTATATTTTTGTTCAGTGTCATTTTGATAAGGACCTCCACCTGTGGTGAATGTCAATGGGCTGGTGGTTTTGCCCCATCACGTTTCGAGTGTTCACCTTCAGCCCCACGTCACTATTGACATTTAACTCTGGTAGGGATGAAAACCTCCCCGCCCGGTGATTGATGATGCCAGGTCAGCCATGATGACTCAACTAGCACTCCATTAGAGTGTCAGACGGGACGGTGAGGAGGGAGAAATCAAGCCATCTCCTCTACTGATTGCAGGACACTGGGATGAGTGGGATCATTGTGTACCAGACACGTTCAATGACACAGAGTGGAGAGGATAGTTAGAATTGCTCATGTGGAACAGCATATTACCATACATTTAATATATTCAATGTTATCTCAATGTAATGTACTGTACTTCAACCTCCTATTAGATCAAAGGTCAAATCACGTTCTATTGTCTTGTTTCTTAGATGACCATGAATGCTTGAATCTGTTATAGTAGACCTATGTTTTCCTCAGTATTCTCTATATATCAGCAACATCTGTTAGTAGTCAAGTGGTGTCTGTCTCTACATGTCTGTGATTATTCCATCACGGGAAGTCAGTGTTTGTGTCAGTATGTGTGTGTGTGAGTGTGAGAGAGGTGCTCTGTGTGAAGAGACACCACTGTGCCCTTTGTCACCATCAGTATGGAGGACACTCAGTAAACAGAGCACTGCAGCACAGAGACACTGCACTTTCCTGCATCACTAATCTCTCTGTCTTTGTCTGTCACTGTCTCCCTCTGTTCACTCACAGAACAGAACCCCAGGAGGGCAGGGGGATCAGAATGAGCCACTCTCTCCATAGCCAGCACAGAGGCAACACTGGGCTCAACGACCTAAGTGGCTAGAATGGCTCCTAACACCTGCTCTCCTCAGTTTTCTTCTAAGCAGGTTAGAACAGGCAGAGTGAAAGACAAGTGGGAGGGGCAACAGGGAAGAGGAAGAGAGATGGAGTTAAGTGCTTATTTCTCTTGGAGGAGATGTGGGTAGGTGCGAGGTATGAGGTGGTAGATCTGTGACCTTGCTTTACTGTGTCTGATTGGCTGCCAACTTTAAAATGGCAGCTGTGTGCAGCACAGATAGGAGCTGCGGCTCACAGTTGTTAAGGAAAAAATCGTTCTGAGCTCTGCCTGATCCTTGGAACAAGTTTTTCCTCAACACAGTGAAATTAATACTAAAGGGCACCATTAAATCATTAAAATGGCCTCCCATTCAGGGACCGATGCTGCATGCCTTTTCATACCCACTCTAAACTCCTCTAATAATGCACTAAACAGGGGGAATAAAAAGAGAGAACAAGTCCCGGGCCCTTTATGAACTGAACACGTTGAAAAATGATCAAAATCCCCTCAAAAGGATGATGTCCTATCTCTTTGGTACAGTGGAGAGCTCCTGGGAACCCATTGATACTTCTTTATTATGGAGCCATCTGCACTCTCATGTCATTGATATGACATATCATTAGCAGTCATTGTATCACGTCAGGTTAGCTAGCTAGCAACTACTGACTTGTCATGACACACTGCTATTCAGGGGTACTTGTTAGCAGCTTGGCCAGCGGAGCTATCCACGGTAAGCAGAGATCTCAGTGTTTCTGTCAGAGACAGCTAGCGTTAACCCAGGGGCAGACAGAGAACTGGGACAGGTGTGTCAGAGTCAGTCGGTTCAATCCCCTCACTGACTAACGTTCTGCTTTGATACCTACCTGCTTGGAGCAGCTGTCAATTATGTCTCTTGCCCCCAGTGGGCCCCTGTCTATGTTCTCACCCTCTCCCCCACTTTCCCTCTCCCCAGCTCTCCCTCTCTCTCCCTCTCTCCCTCTCCCACTCCTTCTCCCCCGCTCTCCCTTTCCCTCTCTCCAAGCGTGGCCTTTACTGAACTCCATCCACAGGTCATGACTTATCATAACTTTCTCTTTAGGACAAAAACTATCTGCTCAAAGTCTAGGATTGATTGTGGAAAGGTCTGATACAGGTGTATCTTGTCTATGTGGGACTGAGAGTGACGTGTCAGTAATGATCTGTCACCCTCCCTGCTGATACACACAGAGCTCCTGAGGCTGAGGACTGACAGACATGTCATGCTAATGCTTTTATTGAGAGGCCATTAAAAAGGGCCCTGGCAGGGAGATTGAGGAGTAGAACTATATTTAGAAGAAAAAGAGGAGAGAGAGAAAGAGAGAGAAAGGAGAGTGGAAGATAGTGAGGGAGGAGAAAGAGATAGGGAGTGAAGAGAGCGAGAGATAGAAAGAGTGAGTTTGTGTGTGACAATGAGCGAAAGAGAGAGGAGAGATATAGCGAGAAAGAGATAGAAAGAGTGAATGAGAGGGGTAATAGACAATTGGAGAGAAAGTACACACAGAAAATGATTGCCTTTAAGATTGAACAAATTTGGGGCTATTCAGCCCCGTTCTAATAGATTTCCATTCAATTACAACAGAGAACCACCTTAATCCCAGTAATCTGTCTGTGTCTTAAATATGAAGGCTGTGGAGTCTATCTGCTGTGTGCTCACTGGACTGGGGCCATGGATACAATGGCCTGGATGGAGTCTGTCTGGGGAGAAAAGATGGATATTTTCTCTCGCAAATTCAAGCTGCTTTATTGGCATGTAGAACATTGCATCAATATTGCCAAAGCAACAATGTATACAATATACATTGTAATAAAATGAATAATAATAATAATATAAAATGGTTGTGAATAACAACAATAAAATGGTAACAGTCAATAGTAGAAATACAATAAATACAAAAAGCTAAACATGGAAAATGAAACTATACCTAACTTATAACTAACTAACTGTCATCCTCACCATTATATCAATACTACAACGACCATCATCATTACTACTACTACCACCACCATCATTAAATTGCTATTATTACCATCACCCTTACTACCCGTACCACTACTATTTAGAATGATAATCACAATAATAATAATGACAATAATAATAATAAGTAAGTTACTGCTTACTATACATATGTTATTATTCAGTGTCCCACAGACTATGGCTATGCTCCTTAGCCCAGGAGTATTTGTTGTTTTTGCTCTGTTTAATAAGTAAACATTTGTAATAAATGTAGTAATTTCTGTGAATAATGAATCTCTTGGTGAGGAAGATTTCTCACAGTAAAGGAGTAAGTGCATCTCTGTTTATCTCCCCTGTCATGCAGTGACCACATTTTTCTGCTCTGTCTCTCTGTCTCTCTGTCTCTCTCTCCCTCTCTCTCTCTCTCCCTCTCCCTGTCTCTCTGTCTCTCTGTCTCTCTGTCTCTGACTCTCTCTGTCTCTGACTCTCTCTCCCGCTCTCTGTCTCTCTCTCTCTCTCTCTGTCTCTGACTCTCTCTCTCTCCCTCTCTCTCTCTCTCCCTCTCCCTGTCTCTCTGTCTCTCTGTCTCTCTGTCTCTGACTCTCTCTGTCTCTGACTCTCTCTCCCGCTCTCTGTCTCTCTCTCTCTCTCTCTGTCTCTGACTCTCTCTCTCTCCCTCTCTCCCCCTCTCTGTCTCTCTCTCCCTCTCTCTCTCTCTGACTCTCTCTCCCACTCTCTGTCTCTCTCTCTCTCTGTCTCTCTGTCTCTGACTCTCTCTCTGTCTCTCTCTGTCTCTCTCCCTTTCTCTGTCTCTCTCTCTCTGTCTCTCCCTCTCTCTGTCTCTCTCTCTCTCTGTCTGTCTGCGTATGTGTCTGCGTGTGTGTGTCAAATCAAATCAAATTGTATTGGTCACATACACATATTTAGCAGATGTTATTACTGGTGTAGTGAAATGCTTGTGTTCCTAGCTCCAACAGTGCAGCAATATCTAACAATACACAGCAATAGACACAAATATAAAAGTAAAATAATGGAATTAAGAAAAATATAAATATTAAGATGAGCAATGTTGGAGTAGCATTCACTAAATTACAGTAGAATAGAGTACAGTATATGCATATGAAATGAGTAAAGCAGTATGTAAACATTATTAAAGTGACTAGTGTTCCATTATTAAAGTGGCCAGTGATTCCATGTCTATGTACATAGGGCAGCAGCCTCTAAGGTGCAGGGTTGAGTAACCGGGTGGTAGCCGGCTAGTGATGGCTATTTAACAGTCTGATGGCCTTGAGATAGAAGCTGTTTTTCAGTCTCTCAGTCCCAGCTTTGATGCACTTGTACTGACCTCGCCTTCTGGATGATAGTGGAGTGAACAGGCCATGGCTTGGGTGCTGTAGGTGTCCTGGAGGGCAGGCAGTGTGCCCGCGGTGATGCGTTGGGCAGGCCACACCACCCTCTGGAGAGCCCTGCGGTTGCGGGCGGTGCAGTTGCAGTACCATGCAGTGATATAGCCCGTCAGGATGCTCTCAATTGTGCATCTGTAAAGGTTGGTGAGGGTCTTAGTGGCCAAGCCTTCTTCACCACACTGTCTGTGTGGGTGGACCATTTCCGATTGTCAGTGATGTGTACACCGAGGAACTTCAAGCTTTTCCCCTTTCTCCACTGCGGTCCCGATAATGTGGATAGGGGAGTGCTCCCTCTGATTTTCCTGAAGTCCAAGATAAGCTCCTTCGTTTTGTTGATGTTGAGGGAGAGGTTATTTTCCTGGCACCATTCCGCAAGGTCCCTCACCTCCTCCCTGTAGGTTGTCTCGTCATTGTTGGTAATCAGGCCTACTATGGTTGTGTCGTCTGCAAACTTGATGATTGAGTTGGAGGCGTGTGTGGCAGCGAGTGATCAGGGAGCATAGAAGGGGGCTGAATACACACCCTTGTGGGGCCCCTGTGTTGAGAATCAGTGAAGTGGAGGTGTTGTTTCCTACTTTCACAGCCTGGGGGCGGCCGTCAGGAAGTCCAAGACCCAGGGCCCCGAGCTTGATGAGGAGCTTGGAGGGTACTATGGTGTTGAAGGCTGAGCTCTAGTCAATGAACAGCATTCTTACATAGGTATTCATCTTGTCCAGGTGGGATAGGGCAGTGTGCAGTGCGAGGGAAATTGCATTGTCTGTGGAGGAATTGGGGCAGTAAGAAAATTGAAGTGGGTCAACTCTAGTCCTCGGGGGCTTGATTGGTGTCACACATTTTCTCCATCTCTAGCAAACACATCTGATTAATCAGATTGCATTCTAAACTGAAGATCATGATTAGGTGATTATTTGAGTCAGGTGTGTTAGCTGGGGCTGGGGCAAAACTGTGACCCTGGAAGGACTGGAATGAGGACTGGAATGTCTAGGTTGTCAGGTAAGGTAGAGTGATATGATCCTTAAACTAGCCTCTCAAAGCACTTTCATGATGACAGAAGTGAGTGCTAAGGGGCGAAAGTCATTTAGTTCAGTTACCTTTGCTTTCTTGGGTACAGGAACAATGGTGGACATCTTGAAGCATGTGGGGACAGCCGACTGGGATAGGGAGAGATTGAATTTGTTCGCAAACACTCCAGCCGGCTGGTCTGCGCATGCTCTGAGGACGCGGCTAGGGATGCCGTCTGGGCCAGCAGTCATGCGAGGGTTAACACGCTTAAATGTGTTACTCATGTCAGCCACGGAAAAGGAGAGCCCACAGTCCATGGGAGCAGGCTGCGTCGATGGCACTGTGTTATCCTCAAAGCGGGCGAAGAAGGTGTTTAGCTCTTCTGGGAGCAAGACGTCGGCGTCCGCTTGTAATCCGTGATTGTCTGTAGACCCTGCCACATACGTCTCATATCTGAGCCATCCACTTTGTCTCTGTACTGATGTTTTGCCTGTTTGATTGCCTTACGGAGGAAACAACTATTCAACCATATTCCCAGCCACCTTGCCATAGTTAAACGCGGTGGTTTGCGCTTTCAGTTTAGCACGGATGCTGCCATCTATCCACGGTTTCTGGTTTGGGTAGGTTTTAATAGTCACAGTGGGAACAACATACCCTATACATGTCCTGATGAACTCAGTCACCGTGTCCGTGTATACGTCAATGTTATTATCCGAAGCTACCCAGAACATATCCCAGCCCGCATGATCAAAACAATCTTGAAGCATTGATTCTGATTGGTCAAATCAGTGTTGAATAGACCTTAGCATGGGTACTTCCTGTTTGAGTTTGTGCCTATAAGAAGGGAGGAACAAAATGGAGTCATGATCTGATTTGATCCTGGAAGAGAGAATAGCATTGGTCAGGTGTTTTCCCAGCGTGAATACTACAGTCAATGTGTTGAGAGAACTTCGGTAGCATTTTCCTCAAATTTGCTTTGTTAAAATCCGAGCTGCAAAGTGTGTGTGTGTGTTTGTGTGTGTGTGTATTGCCCCAGCAGCCCTGCGGTGTGACTGTACAAACTAAAGGTGTGTAGTCGTCACCAAACTCCTTCACCTCTCATCGATCCTCTCATCCGCAGGTGACAGGGCAGAAAATAGAGAAAAGGAGATATGGAGGTTCCGAGTGACAGAAAAAGAGAATAATTTAAATATGCCGTTTTTAATGGTTTTCTCGGGTCCCCCGCTCGTTCTCTGTACTGTCCAATATCAAAGCCTCTATCGCTCCCTCTTTTCCTCTCTCTGCCTCGCTCTCTCTCTTTACCTCTCACTACAATCATTGCTATTGCGAATAAAAACACTCCAACCAGCTCGCTCTGCCGCTTGCTTTCCTTCTTTCTCTCCCTCCCTCTTGTCCTCTCTTTATCTGTTCAATTAGAATTCTTTCTCTTGTGCTCCTTCTGTACGTGTCTCTTACCTTTCCTTTCCTTTCATCTCCTGTCTGACGCAGATCAATTCTCCATGGTGCATCTCTGTTCTCTTGCTATAGACATCAGCCCCATAATGGAGGAGCCATAGTATAGAGGCCTTGCTATAGACACCAGCCCCATAATGGAGGAGCCACAGTATAGAGGCCTTGCTATAGACATCAGCCCCATAATGGAGGAGCCATAGTATAGAGGCCTTGCTATAGACACCAGCCCCATAATGGAGGAGCCACAGTATAGAGGCCTTGCTATAGACATCAGCCCCATAATGGAGGAGCCACAGTATAGAGGCCTTGCTATAGACATCAGCCCCATAATGGAGGAGCCACAGTATAGAGGCCTTGCTATAGACACCAGCCCCATAATGGTGGAGCCACAGTATAGAGGGCTTGCTATAGACATCAGCCCCATAATGGAGGAGCCACAGTATAGAGGCCTTGCTATAGAGATCAGCCCCATAATGGAGGAGCCACAGTATAGAGGCCTTGCTATAGACATCAGCCCCATAATGGAGGAGCCACAGTATCGAGGCCTTGCTATAGACACCATACTCATAATGGAGGAGCCACAGTATAGAGGCCTTGCTATAGACATCATACCCATAATGGTATAGAGGCCAGAGCAAAGACATTACAAAAATGCTAGATCTCCACAGTGAAGCTCAGAACACACCCCAAATGCTTGTCTAACCCTCTGTAGCCCAGCTTATCGTGAGTCAATGACCCACCACACTGGCTTTATCTCTGTGTTGTTCTCATCATGGTTCAGTCCCACCTCAAGAGAGACGACAGAGAGACAAGGTTTTGTGCAAATTCGCCAGTGCCCGAGGCCTGTTATTTGAGTAATGAATCATTACGGGATCATATGCCACACTACACTGCAGTGAACAGCATAGTGCTCTTTCTCATCCTCTAATATTCCAGTGTAAGAAAATAATATGAAAGAGGGAGGGAGGGTGAGAGAGGGGAGAAAGAAAGCCTGAGAATGACCGGAGGTCATTAACGCACATATGTGCACATATGCACAGAATCGTCTATAATGTCACTGTATCGTTAAGATTTCCCTTCACTGGAACTAAGGGGCCTAGCCCGAACCATGAAAAACAGCACCAGACCATTATTCCTCCTTCATCAAACTTTACAGTTGTCACTATGCATCCAGGCAGGTAGCGTTCTCCTGGCATCCGCCAAACCCAGATTTGTCTGTCGGGACTGCCAGATGTTGAAGCGTTAATCATCACTCCAGAGAACACATTTCCACTGCTCCAATGGCGGTGAGCTTTACATCACTCCAGCCGACGCTGGGCATTCCACATGGTGATCTTAGGCTTGTGTGCGGCTGCTCGGCCATGAAAACCCATTTCATGAAGCTCTCGACGAACAGTTATTGTGCTGACGTTGCTTCCAGAGGCAGTTTGGAACACGGTAGTGAGTGTTGCAACCGAGGAAAGACGATTTTGTACGCAATAGGCACTTCAGCACTCGGTGGTCCCATTCTGTGAGCTTGTGTGGTCTACCACTTCACGGCTGAACCGTTGTTGCTCCTAGACATTTACACTTCACAATATCAGTATTTCCTGTTGACCGGGGCAGCTCTAGCAGGGCAGAAATTTGACGAACCGAGTTGTTGTGGCATAAATTTTCACTGCGCACAAATTGATGTCAGACATGCACCTACCCCAATGCTGTCTTACTGATGACTGGGATGAGAGAGGCTGGACTGAGGGCTTGTAGGCCTGTTGTAAGGAAGGTCCTCACCAGACATCACCAGCAACAATGTCGCCTATGGGCATAAACCCACCATCGCTGGACCAGACAGGACTGGCAAGAAGTGTTTTTCACTGACGAGTCGCGGTTTGTCTCACCAGGGGTGATGGTCGGATTCACGTTTATCGTCAAAGCAATGAGCATTACACCGAGGCCTGTACTCTGGAGCGGGATCGATTTGGAGGTGGAGGGTTCGTCATGGTCTGGGGCAGTTTGTCACAGCATCATCGGACTGAGCTTGTTGTCATTGCAGGATATCTCAACGCTGTGCGTTACAGGGAAGACATCTTCCCTCATGTGGTACCCTTCCTGCAGGCTCATCCTGACATGACCCTCCAGTATGACAATGTCACGAGCCATACTGCTCGTTCTGTGCGTGTTTTCCAGCGAAGAGCCCCGATCTCAATTCCATTGAGCACGTCTGGGACCTGTTGGATCGGAGGGTGAGGGATAGGGCCATTCCCCCCAGAAATGTCCGGGAACTTGCAGGTAGGTGCCTTGGTGGAAGAGTGAGGTAACATCTCACAGCAAGAACGGGCAAACCTGGTGCAGTCCATGAGGAGGAGATGCACTGCAGTACTTAATGCAGCTGGTGGCCACACCAGATACTGACTGTTACCTCCTCTTTGTTCAGGGACACATTATTCAATTTCTGTTAGTCACATGTCTGTAGAACTTGTTCAGTTCATGTCTCCGTTGTTGAATCTTGTTATATTCATACAAATATATATGTTAAGTTAGCTGAAAATATACAGTTGACAGTGATGTTTTTTTTTTGTTGCTGAGTTTACGTGATAGGCCTATCTGGCTTATATGATCACGATGCTTCATTCATTCAAGGCAAGGTATTTAAAATGATGGGGGAAATTAATTACAACAACAACAAAGGAATTAAGAAACTTTCAAAGGAAAGGAATCTTCTTGGCCGGGAAAAAAGACCTTTGAATAAATGTGTGACCGGCAGTTCCGCAATACAGACAACTTTGGGTGTTACGTTTGCGTACGCTTTTGGCTGGAGACAGTGGGGCAAAGGTACAGGACGGCAGGCAGGCTCAGGGTCAGGGCAGGCAGACACTGGGAAAAATTTGCAAACAGGAACAATCAAGAGACAGGAACAGAGGGAAAAACACTGGTAGGCTTGACGAAACAAAACGAACTGGCAACAGACAAACAGAGAACACAGGTAAAATGCACAGGGGATAATGGGGAAGATGGACGACACCTGGAGGGGGGTGGAGACAAGCACAAAGACAGGTGAAACAGATCAGGGCGTGACACCTGGGGTGGAGGTATCCCACAGGTGACTGTCTCATGTCTCTCAGGTCATAATGAGAAAGTGGGTGCCTTCGCTTTTAGCTTTCTAATTAATCAGGACATCCATTCCACTGCGTCAGCCCAGGCCCAGACAACATTACAGCCATGTGTGCTCCAATGAAAGCCCTGCTTTCACATTCTCCCACAGAAGAGTTCTAATATGGAGAGTCCCTGGGGTAACATAGCACTGTCTAAATAGGCAGAATTAGATGTGGTTAACTTGCTTTTCAGTCAAAGTCACCTACAGCCAATGTACAAATGAACACCTCAGGAGGTCAACAATCACTTATCCCAAATGCTGTATGTCTGTGTGGAAGCAACATTGTTTCATGAAGAAAGCTCAGTTTTAGGTCAAAGCTGCTGTATTCAATCAGTCACTTCCTTCTTTTCAGTGAATACCTTATTTTATGCTTGAAAACACATTCATTTAGATGACCACTGATATTTTATATGTGTGGTTGAGCCAGCCAAGCAGTGATGAGGAGCCAGCTTGAAGGAAAGATGCTGAGGCCGAGACCAGTTACAAACAGCAGCAGCAGCAAGCACCAGCTAACCCTGGAGGAGAGAGCTATTAGCCTGGCTGGATTAGCATCTGACACCCAGCAGCCAGCACCCTCAGATCCCTCTTCAAAGGAGGGGCCTAGAGTGCCACTACAAATTGCCGTGACCAACAGTACCCTATTCACAGTCCGCATCCAGCAGCACAGAGAGAGAGAGAGAGAGAGAGAGAGAGAGAGGAGAACCAGAGCTGCTGTCAGAAGAGAGGGGTGTCCACTGCCATAGAGGAGAGAAGCAATTTGCAGCCATCCCCAGCCAAACATAGCAGTAGCTGAGGAACTAGGTATGTTGTCGTGTTCCAGTCGGAGGAGGAAATGCAGGCATCGGCAGAGGTGAAGCACAAGGAGTGCGAAGTAATGATGTCACTTGTCACACATGAAATTAAAATACCCAGTGACATTTCAGAAGGGGAATGTTTTATGCTTGTACCCACTGCAGCTTTAATGAACAGAAGGGAGGAAGGTAATTGTCCTGACAGTGCTGCCCAGTTGTAACCTTAGGGAACACTGCCCAAACAGGTTACTCATTGTCCTCTGTCTTCCCAGACTTTAGCACCTCGACTTACTCTCTCTGCAGGGAAAAACAAGGGGAAATACTGCTGACTTGACATCTCCTCTTACCACCTTGTCTCTTGAGCCCTCAGGCCAGGAGGAAAGTGGTGGTCATTACTTCAGCTTGAGCACCCTCATTCCAAGATAACACTGGACTGTAAGGTGTCAGTGAAATGTGCTGGTGTTATATTCTACTGTATGTAGATATATGGTTTTTAACAACTGGATTTGTAGACATTTTTTATTACTACAGAAGTGGCTGCATGACTAAACTTTTCTGTTTAACAACAGCCAAGATACTGTGTCAAAGTGATTCTACAGAGGTTTTGACTGTTTAAGTGATGCTACAGAGGTTTTGACTGTTTAAGTGATGTTACAGAGGTTTTGATTGTTAAAGTGATGTTACAGAGGTTTTGACTGTTTAAGTGATGCTACAGAGGTTTTGACTGTTAAAGTGATGCTAAATCAAATCAAATCACATTTTATTTGTCACATACACATGGTTAGCAGATGTTAATGCGAGTGTAGCGAAATGCTTGTGCTTCTAGTTCCGACAGTGCAGTAATATCTAACAAGTAATCTAACAAATTCACAATGACTACCTTATACACACCACGTTGTCTGTGTGGGTGGACCATTTCAGTTTGTCCGTGATGTGTATGCAGAGGAACTTAAAACTTTCCACCTTCTCCACTACTGTCCCGTCGATGTGGATAGGGGGTGCTCCCTCTGCTGTTTCCTGAAGTCCACGATCATCCCCTTTGTTTTATTGATGCTGAGTTAGTGGTTATTTTCCTGACACCACACTCCGAGGGCCCTCACCTCCTCCCTGTAGGCCGTCTCGTCATTGTTGGTAATCAAGCTACCACTGTAGTGTCGTCTGCAAACTTGATGATTAGGTTGGAGGCGTACATGGCCACGCAGTCATGGGTGAACAGTGAGTACAGGAGAGGGCTGAGAATGCACCCTTGTGGGGCCCCAGTGTTGAGGATCAGCGGGGTGGAGATGTTGTTTCCTACCTTCACCACCTGGGGGCGGCCCGTCAGAAATTCCAGGACCCAGTTGCACAGGGCAGGATCGAGACCCAGGGTCCCAAGCTTAATGATGAGTTTGGAGGGTACTATGGTGTTGAATGCTGAGCTGTAGTCAATGAATAGCATTCTTACATAGTCTTGTCGAAATGTGATAGGGCAGTATGCAGTGTGATGGCGATTGTATCGTCTGCGGACCTATTGGGGCGGTAAGAAAACTGGAGTGGGTCTAGGGTATCAGGTAGGGTGGAGGTGATATGATCCTTGACTAGTGTCTCAAACCTCTTCATGATGACAAGAGTGAGTGCTACGGGGCGATAGTAATTTAGTTCAGTTACCTTAGCTTTCTTGGGAACAGAAACAATGGTGGCCATCTTGAAGCATGTGGCGACAGCAGACTGGGATAGGGATTGATTGATAATGTCTGTAAACACACCAGCCAGCTGGTCTGCGCATGCTCTGAAGACGCAGCTAGGGATGTTGTCAGGGTCGGCAGTCTTGCGAGGGTTAACACGTTTAAATGTTTTACTCACGTCGGCCAAGTTGATGGAGAGCCCACAGTCTTTGGTAGCGGGCCATGTCGGTGACACTGTATTGTACTCAAAGCGTGCAAAGAAGTTGTTTAATATGTTTGGGAGAGAGACATCGATGTCCGTGACGGGGCTGGTTTTCTTTTTGTAGTCCGTGAATGTGTGTAGACCTTGCCACATACATCTACACAGTTGTAGCTACACATAGCTACACTGTTTGTATTCGGTCATGTTTCCAGTCGCCTTGTCATGATTAAATGCACTGGTTCGCGCTTTCAGTTTTGCGCGAATGCTGCCATCAAGCCACGATTTCTGGTTAGGGAAGGTTTTAATAGTCACAGTGGGCACAACATCTCCAATGCACTTCCTAATAAACTCACTCACCGAGTCTGCATATACGTTATTGTTATTGTCTGAGGCTACCCCGGAACATATCCCAGTCCTTGGGGGGGATGTACACAGCTGTGACGATGATTGAAGAGAATTCTCTCGGGAGTTAATGCGGTTGGCATTTGATTGTAAGGAATTCTAGGTCAAGTGAACAAAAGGACTTGAGTTCCTGTATGTTGTTATGATTACACCATGAGTCGTTAATCATGAGGCATACACCCCCGCCCTTCTTTTTACCAGAGAGATGTTTGTTTCTGTCGGCGCATGAAGAAACCCGGTGGCTGTACCGACTCTGACAACGTATCCTGAGTGAGCCATGTTTCCGTGAAACAGAGAAAGTTACAATCTCTGATGTTTCTCTGGAAGGCAAATCATGCCCTAATTTTGTTCACCTTGTTGTCTAGAGACTGGATATTAGCAAGTAATATGCTGGGAAGCGGTGAATGGTGTGCTCGCCTTCTAAGTCTGACCAGGAGGCCGCTCCGTCTGCCTCTCCTGCGGCGACGACATTGTTTTGGGTCGGCGTCTTGGATTAGATCCAATGTCCAGGGTGGAGGTCCGAAAAAAGGATTCGCTTCAGGAAAGTCATACTCCTGCTCGTAATGTTGGTAAATTGACGTCACTCTTATATCCAATAGTTCTTCCTGGCTGTATGTAATAACACTTAAGATTTTCTGGGCTAACAATGTAGGAAATAATACATAAAAAACTAAATACTGCATAGTTTCCTAAGGATGTGAAGCGAGGCGACCATCTCGAGTCGGCACCATCTTGAGAGCAGAGGATTTGACTGTTGAATTGATTCTACAGAGGTTTTGTATCATCTCAGCCAGTAGTTTTGAAAGTAGCTCTCACAAACCAAAACGGGTCCCTGACAATTGTGCACAATTGTGTACAATATCATCCAATTTGTAGAATATGTTACAAATTTGTAAGTACTTAAGAACCCGTTCAATCTCTTTAAGTGTTCCTTTGCATTTGAGTTAAGTAATGCCTACTGCAAAATTTCAAAACTACAAAATCACCTTTGATTTCACCTCTTTTAATTAAACTATCACCGTAAGGTACTTAACAGTTACCCGGAAAATATTTGATATTGAGATAAAAATGTCTGCAATGAGCCTTTAAAACCTTAATGGAGAGAAAAAACATACTTAGAATACACTGTGGTTTATTGCTTTATTAAGGCGACACACCTACACACACTCTCACACAGGTGCCATTACCAGACGTGGCATCCATCCCAATCCACTTTAAACATCCAACGGCACCTTACACAGCTCACGATGACTAAAGTGTTGCTGCCAAACACCAGCACTTACTGCCAGACAGCAACAATGAAACAAATCACAGACACCAAACACAAACGCACACACAGACACACACACACACACTCTACAAGTGTTGGTGTAAGAGTCAGGCAGTATAGAACAGACTGTGTTGAATTGACTGCATGGGTGAGACAGGAAAAGAAAAGTTTCAGCCAACTTAACATGTGTAAATATTTGTGTGAACATAACAATATTCAACAACTGAGACATAAACTGAACAAGTTCCACAGACATGTGACTAACAGAAATGGAATAATGTGTCCCTGAACAAAGGGGGGGGGGGGTCAAAATCAAAAGTAACAATGACTATCTGGTGTGGCCACCAGCTGCATTAAGTACTGCCATGCATCTCCTCCTCATGGACTGCACCAGATTTGCCAGATCATGATGTGAGATGTTCCACCAAGGCACCTGCAAGTTCCCAGACATTTCTGGGGAGAATGGCCCTAGCCTTCACCTTCCGATCCAACAGGTCACAGATGTGCTCAATGGGATTGAGATCCGGGCTCTTCGCTGGCCATGGCAGAACATTGACATTCCAGTCTTGCAGGAAATCACGCACAGAACGAGCAGTATGGCTGTTGGCATTGTCATGCAGGAGGGTCATGTCAGGATGAGCCTGCAGGAAGGGTACCACATGAGGGAGGAGGATGTCTTCCCTGTAACGCACAGCGTTGAGATTGCCTGCAATGATAACAAGCTCAGTCCGATGATGCTGTGACACACCGCCACAGACCATGACGAACCCTCCACCTCCAAATCGATCCCGCTCCAGAGTACAGGCCTCTGTGTAACGCTCATTCCTTCGACGATAAACGCGAATCCGACCATCACCCCTGGTGATACAAAACTGTGACTTCTCAGTGAAGAGCACTTTTTGCAAGTCCTGTCTGGTCCAGCGACGGTGAGTTTGTGCCCACAGGCGACGTTGTTGCGGTGATGTCTGATGAGGACCTGCCTTACAACAGGCCAACAAGCCCTTAGTCCAGCCTCTCTCAGCCTATTGCGGTCAGTCTGATCACTAATGGAAGGATTGTGCGTTCCTGGTGTAACGGGCAGTTGTTGTTGCCATCCTGTATCTGTCCCGCAGGTATGATGTTCGGATGTACCGATCCCATGCAGGTGTTGTTACACGTGGTCTGCCACTGCGAGGATGATCAGCTGTCCGTCCTGTCTCCCTGTAGCGCTGTCTTAGGCGTCTCACAGTACGGACATTGAAATGTATTGCCCTGGCCACATCTACAGTCCTCATGCCTTCTAGCAGCATGCCTAAGGCACGTTCACGCAGATGAGCAGGGCCCCTGGCATCTTTCTTTTGGTGTTTTTCAGAGTCAGTAGAAAGGCCTCTTCAGTGTCCTAAGTTTTCATAACTGTGACCCTAATTGCCTAAAGTCTGTAAGCTGTTAGAGCCTTAACGGCTGTTCCACAGGTGCATGTTCATTAATTGTTTATGGTTCATTGAACAAGCAGGGAAACAGTGTTTAAACCCTTTACAATCAAGCTCTGTGAAGTTATTTGGATTTCTAATAATTATCTTTGAAAGACAGGGTCCTGAAAAAGGGAAGTAATTTTTTTTGCTGTGTATATATACAGTATATATGTTAGTAAGACAGGCTTAGTTGTTTGTGCTAAAAGGTAACACACGCCAGCTATGTGTTGCCTGGCAACCAAACAGAATGGCAAGGACAATAGGTTAAAAAAACTAGGTATGAAGAAGAGATTTAGAAATGACACATTTGAAACGTTGGTTTCAGTAAATGTAGTAATTAGCAAACTAAGCCTTCCATTATTATGACTCCATGGTGTAGCTGTGGTTAATGAACCTAGTGATTTCTATGTTGAAATGGTGGGAGAAACACAGACACAACTCTTCCAAAGGAATTATCATTCATATGCTGGGATAAGAAGATTAAATGGGTTTAAGGTTGGGAAGAGTGGAAAGAGACAGTGACTATATTTAGCCAGGAGCCTGCCATGGGTTTAAGGTTGGGAAGAGTGGAAAGAGACAGTGACTATATTTAGCCAGGAGCCTGCCATGGGTTTAAGGTTGGGAAGAGTGGAAAGAGACAGTGACTATATTTAGCCAGGAGCCTGCCATGGGTTTAAGGTTGGGAAGAGTGGAAAGAGACAGTGACTATATTTAGCCAGGAGCCTGCCATGGGTTTAAGGTTGGGAAGAGTGGAAAGAGACAGTGACTATATTTAGCCAGGAGCCTGCCATGGGTTTAAGGTTGGGAAGAGTGGAAAGAGACAGTGACTATATTTAGCCAGGAGCCTGCCATGGGTTTAAGGTTGGGAAGAGTGGAAAGAGACAGTGACTATATTTAGCCAGGAGCCTGCCATGGGTTTAAGGTTGGGAAGAGTGGAAAGAGACAGTGACTATATTTAGCCAGGAGCCTGCCATGGGTTTAAGGTTGGGAAGAGTGGAAAGAGACAGTGACTATATTTAGCCAGGAGCCTGCCATGGGTTTAAGGTTGGGAAGAGTGGAAAGAGACAGTGACTATATTTAGCCAGGAGCCTGCCATGGGTTTAAGGTTGAGAAGAGTGGAAAGAGACAGTGACTATATTTAGCCAGGAGCCTGCCATGGGTTTAAGGTTGGGAAGAGTGGAAAGAGACAGAGTGACTATATTTAGCCAGGAGCCTGCCATGGGTTTAAGGTTGGGAAGAGTGGAAAGAGACAGTGACTATATTTAGCCAGGAGCCTGCCATGGGTTTAAGGTTGGGAAGAGTGGAAAGAGACAGTGACTATATTTAGCCAGGAGCCTGCCATGGGTTTAAGGTTGGGAAGAGTGGAAAGAGACAGTGACTATATTTAGCCAGGAGCCTGCCATGGGTTTAAGGTTGGGAAGAGTGGAAAGAGACAGAGTGACTATATTTAGCCAGGAGCCTGCCATGGGTTTAAGGTTGGGAAGAGTGGAAAGAGACAGTGACTATATTTAGCCAGGAGCCTGCCATGGGTTTAAGGTTGAGAAGAGTGGAAAGAGACAGAGTGACTATATTTAGCCAGGAGCCTGCCATGGGTTTAAGGTTGGGAAGAGTGGAAAGAGACAGTGACTATATTTAGCCAGGAGCCTGCCATGGGTTTAAGGTTGAGAAGAGTGGAAAGAGACAGAGTGACTATATTTAGCCAGGAGCCTGCCAAGGGTTTAAGGTTGGGAAGAGTGGAAAGAGACAGTGACTATATTTAGCCAGGAGCCTGCCATGGGTTTAAGGTTGGGAAGAGTGGAAAGAGACAGAGTGACTATATTTAGCCAGGAGCCTGCCATGGGTTTAAGGTTGGGAAGAGTGGAAAGAGACAGAGTGACTATATTTAGCCAGGAGCCTGCCATGGGTTTAAGGTTGAGAAGAGTGGAAAGAGACAGTGACTATATTTAGCCAGGAGCCTGCCATGGGTTTAAGGTTGAGAAGAGTGGAAAGAGACAGAGTGACTATATTTAGCCAGGAGCCTGCCATGGGTTTAAGGTTGGGAAGAGTGGAAAGAGACAGAGTGACTATATTTAGCCAGGAGCCTGCCATGGGTTTAAGGTTGGGAAGAGTGGAAAGAGACAGTGACTATATTTAGCCAGGAGCCTGCCATGGGTTTAAGGTTGAGAAGAGTGGAAAGAGACAGTGACTATATTTAGCCAGGAGCCTGCCATGGGTTTAAGGTTGAGAAGAGTGGAAAGAGACAGAGTGACTATATTTAGCCAGGAGCCTGCCATGGGTTTAAGGTTGGGAAGAGTGGAAAGAGACAGTGACTATATTTAGCCAGGAGCCTGCCATGGGTTTAAGGTTGAGAAGAGTGGAAAGAGACAGAGTGACTATATTTAGCCAGGAGCCTGCCATGGGTTTAAGGTTGGGAAGAGTGGAAAGAGACAGAGTGACTATATTTAGCCAGGAGCCTGCCATGGGTTTAAGGTTGGGAAGAGTGGAAAGAGACAGAGTGACTATATTTAGCCAGGAGCCTGCCATGGGTTTAAGGTTGGGAAGAGTGGAAAGAGACAGAGTGACTATATTTAGCCAGGAGCCTGCCATGGGTTTAAGGTTGGGAAGAGTGGAAAGAGACAGTGACTATATTTAGCCAGGAGCCTGCCATGGGTTTAAGGTTGGGAAGAGTGGAAAGAGACAGTGACTATATTTAGCCAGGAGCCTGCCATGGGTTTAAGGTTGAGAAGAGTGGAAAGAGACAGTGACTATATTTAGCCAGGAGCCTGCCATGGGTTTAAGGTTGGGAAGAGTGGAAAGAGACAGTGACTATATTTAGCCAGGAGCCTGCCATGGGTTTAAGGTTGGGAAGAGTGGAAAGAGACAGTGACTATATTTAGCCAGGAGCCTGCCATGGGTTTAAGGTTGGGAAGAGTGGAAAGAGACAGAGTGACTATATTTAGCCAGGAGCCTGCCATGGGTTTAAGGTTGGGAAGAGTGGAAAGAGACAGAGTGACTATATTTAGCCAGGAGCCTGCCATGGGTTTAAGGTTGGGAAGAGTGGAAAGAGACAGTGACTATATTTAGCCAGGAGCCTGCCATGGGTTTAAGGTTGGGAAGAGTGGAAAGAGACAGTGACTATATTTAGCCAGGAGCCTGCCATGGGTTTAAGGTTGGGAAGAGTGGAAAGAGACAGTGACTATATTTAGCCAGGAGCCTGCCATGGGTTTAAGGTTGGGAAGAGTGGAAAGAGACAGTGACTATATTTAGCCAGGAGCCTGCCATGGGTTTAAGGTTGGGAAGAGTGGAAAGAGACAGTGACTATATTTAGCCAGGAGCCTGCCATGGGTTTAAGGTTGGGAAGAGTGGAAAGAGACAGAGTGACTATATTTAGCCAGGAGCCTGCCATGGGTTTAAGGTTGGGAAGAGTGGAAAGAGACAGTGACTATATTTAGCCAGGAGCCTGCCATGGGTTTAAGGTTGAGAAGAGTGGAAAGAGACAGAGTGACTATATTTAGCCAGGAGCCTGCCATGGGTTTAAGGTTGGGAAGAGTGGAAAGAGACAGTGACTATATTTAGCCAGGAGCCTGCCATGGGTTTAAGGTTGAGAAGAGTGGAAAGAGACAGAGTGACTATATTTAGCCAGGAGCCTGCCAAGGGTTTAAGGTTGGGAAGAGTGGAAAGAGACAGTGACTATATTTAGCCAGGAGCCTGCCATGGGTTTAAGGTTGGGAAGAGTGGAAAGAGACAGAGTGACTATATTTAGCCAGGAGCCTGCCATGGGTTTAAGGTTGGGAAGAGTGGAAAGAGACAGAGTGACTATATTTAGCCAGGAGCCTGCCATGGGTTTAAGGTTGAGAAGAGTGGAAAGAGACAGTGACTATATTTAGCCAGGAGCCTGCCATGGGTTTAAGGTTGAGAAGAGTGGAAAGAGACAGAGTGACTATATTTAGCCAGGAGCCTGCCATGGGTTTAAGGTTGGGAAGAGTGGAAAGAGACAGAGTGACTATATTTAGCCAGGAGCCTGCCATGGGTTTAAGGTTGGGAAGAGTGGAAAGAGACAGTGACTATATTTAGCCAGGAGCCTGCCATGGGTTTAAGGTTGAGAAGAGTGGAAAGAGACAGTGACTATATTTAGCCAGGAGCCTGCCATGGGTTTAAGGTTGAGAAGAGTGGAAAGAGACAGAGTGACTATATTTAGCCAGGAGCCTGCCATGGGTTTAAGGTTGGGAAGAGTGGAAAGAGACAGTGACTATATTTAGCCAGGAGCCTGCCATGGGTTTAAGGTTGAGAAGAGTGGAAAGAGACAGAGTGACTATATTTAGCCAGGAGCCTGCCATGGGTTTAAGGTTGGGAAGAGTGGAAAGAGACAGTGACTATATTTAGCCAGGAGCCTGCCATGGGTTTAAGGTTGGGAAGAGTGGAAAGAGACAGAGTGACTATATTTAGCCAGGAGCCTGCCATGGGTTTAAGGTTGGGAAGAGTGGAAAGAGACAGAGTGACTATATTTAGCCAGGAGCCTGCCATGGGTTTAAGGTTGGGAAGAGTGGAAAGAGACAGAGTGACTATATTTAGCCAGGAGCCTGCCATGGGTTTAAGGTTGAGAAGAGTGGAAAGAGACAGAGTGACTATATTTAGCCAGGAGCCTGCCATGGGTTTAAGGTTGGGAAGAGTGGAAAGAGACAGTGACTATATTTAGCCAGGAGCCTGCCATGGGTTTAAGGTTGAGAAGAGTGGAAAGAGACAGTGACTATATTTAGCCAGGAGCCTGCCATGGGTTTAAGGTTGAGAAGAGTGGAAAGAGACAGAGTGACTATATTTAGCCAGGAGCCTGCCATGGGTTTAAGGTTGGGAAGAGTAGAAGTGGGAGAGGAGGAGCTGAGGAGAATCTCCTGACACGGATGAGGCCATGTGAAATTCGCAAAGTCTTGATTTGGAGGGATTGTCTCTCCCCCTTAGAAGAGATTAAAGAGGAACATTTTAAAGAGATGCCGAAAATAATGGAAATGGTTAGGAAGGCGAGGGAATGCTTCGCCTTGAAAACTTTTTAAGCACACTTCTAAAAGTTTAGTCAAGGATCAGAGAGGACACAGGGAGAATGCTGTTGCTGCCATGGCTTTTAAGAGCTTTGTCCAGAATCATATACAAGACATAATTACATTTCTGCAGCATGGAATGTTACAAGCAGGACATAAAAGCTTTGCCCGAAATACAACAATGTGCCCCTCACTGAGCTTCACTATGAACAATATGCACACGCTTGGAGAGACAGAGCACCTCTTATACAGTGGGGAGAACAAGTATTTGATACACTGCCGATTTTGCAGGTTTTCACATTGTATGATTTTTAAGTAATTAATTTGCATTTTATTGCATGACATAAGTATTTGATCACCTACCAACCAGTAAGAATTCCGGCTCTCACTGACCTGTTAGTTTTTCTTTAAGAAGTCCTCCTGTTCTCCACACATTACCTGTATTAACTGCACCTGTTTGAACTCGTTACTTGTATAAAAGACACCTGTCCACACACTCAATCAAACAGACTCCAACCTCTCCACAATGGCCAAGACCAGAGAGCTGTGTAAGGACATCAGGGATAGAATTGTAGACCTGCACAAGGCTGGGATGGGCTACAGGACAATAGGCAAGCAGCTTGGTGAGAAGGCAACAACTGTTGCCGCAATTATTAGAAAATGGAAGAAGTTCGAGATGACGGTCAATCACCCTCGGTCTGGGGCTCCATGCAAGATCTCACCTCGTGGGGCATCAATGATCATGAGGAAGGTGAGGGATCAGCCCAGAACTACATGGCAGGACCTGGTCAATGACCTGAAGAGAGCTGGGACCACAGTCCCAAAGAAAACCATTAGTAACACACTACGCCATCATAGATTAAAATTCTGCAGCGCACGAAAGGTCCCCCTGCTCAAGCCAACGCATGTCCAGGCCCGTCTGAAGTTTGCCAATGACCATCTGGATGATCCAGAGGAGGAATGGGAGAAGGTCATATGGTCTGATGAGACAAAAATAGAGCATTTTGGTCTAAACTCCACTCGCCATGTTTGGAGGAAGAAGACGGATGAGTACAACCCCAAGAACACCATCCCAACCGTGAAGCATGGAGGTGGAAACATCATTCTTTGGGGATGTTTTTCTGCAAAGGGGACAGGACGACTGCACCATATTGAGGGGAGGATGGATGGGGCCATGTATCGCGAGATCTTGGCCAACAACCTCCTTCCCTCAGTAAGAGCATTGAAGATGGGTCGTGGCTTGGTCTTCCAGCATGACAACGACCCGAAACACACAGCCAGGGCAACTAAGGAGTGGCTCCGTAAGAAGCATCTCAAGGTCCTGGAGTGGCCTAGCCAGTCTCCAGACCTGAACCCAATAGAACATCTTTGGAGAGAGCTGAAAGTCTGTATTGCCCAGCGACAGCCCCGAAACCTGAAGGATCTGGAGAAGGTCTGTATGGAGGAGTGGGCCAAAATCCCTGCTGCAGTGTGTGCAAACCTGGTCAAGAACTACAGGAAATGTATGATCTCTGTAATTACAAACAAAGGTTTCTGTACCAAATATTCTGCTTTTCTGATATATCAAATACTTATGTCATGCAATAAAATGCAAATTAATTACTTAAAAATCATACAATGTGATTTTCTGGATTTTTGTTTTAGATTCCGTCTCTCACAGTTGAAGTGTACCAATAATTTTAAAAAATGACAGACCTCTACATGCTTTGTAAGTAGGAAAACCTGCAAAATCGTCAGTGTATCAAATACTTGTTCTCCTCACTGTATGACATATTTTTTATTTTTTTATTTTCTTGTATGACATTTACTACATTTAGAACTGAGCGAAATGTAGAGCTCATTTGTTTCATTCTAAAACCCAACAAACAAGATCATTTTCAATGCATAAATTGTAAGAAATCATGGCTAACATCATTTGCATTCATTGCTTAACATTATTGCCAGACTGGATGTATATCATTCTCCTGGCACTTGATTGAATGCCATAACAAGGCCAATGTGGGGGGATTGAGGTTTCATGGTTTCACCATATTCACTGTGTCAATGAGGTAGTCCAATTAGCTATAACATTCACCAACATGACATGCTCGTACAGGTTGATGATCCCCATCTCATGGTAATCTACCCTGCATTTCACACTGTCAAGAGAAGCCTATGGGAAATACAGAGCTTTACTCCAAACTACAGATCCCTTGTAATTTGCATAATCCCTCCCAGCAAGGTGAGGATGATAAGGTTTTGGCCTGTGTGTCTGTCTGGGCCCCTGGCAGCTAGTCAACAGTCAGCAGCTCCCTGCCTCTCCGGGGACTGGGCCTGTCTGTACTCTGGATTCAACATAAAAGCCTGATAATGATAAAAGGAGGCTGGGAAGTCTCTGCACACACAGACAATAAAAAAGAGAGAGAGGGGAAACAACAACAACAAAACGACGAGCCAAAGAGCATCGTTAAAGAGAGAATAATAATAATAATAATAAATGGTAGTTATATAGCACTTTTCAAGGACCTAAAGTCACTTTGAAGAGGCAGATTGGTCTGGCTGTTCTGCTCTCAGACTGCTGATTGGTCAGAGCGAGAGTGAGGATGCCTCGGCTTATCAACTTCCTCTCCCTTTGGTCTCACTTCTGTTCTGCCGACACAAACACAACTCTCCTATTAAATGGAGGCCAAATGGGAACTTTGAAGCATACAAAATACGTTTTCAAGTCAACATTCTGCCAAATCACAAAGCACACAAATCCTCTCTCTCTCCTATAAAAATAAAAATGTCTCCCTCTCTTTCTCCCTCTGTGTCCCTGCTCTCTCTTCCATAAAAAAAAAGAATAGAGAGCCATTGGGACTCTCTCTAATTCTCTCTCTGTTGGTTTTGCAGTTTGAAAGCCTGTGTCCAGTCCAAGTGCTGTATCCTCTGACCTCTGCTGTCAAACACAATGCTGAGCAAACACACAGAGAAGAGAAAGTAAGCATGGTTACTGAGTCTCCAGTACTTACTGGGACACTGCCAGACAGGCCGATACACAGTGCAAATACACACATTCACTAAAACACACTCACACAGGCAGTCAATACAAACTTTCAAAGGGTCATATTTTCATGCACACATACACATTCAGATACACATACTGAAAAATGACCAGCTAAATGTAAGGTCTTAAAATTACCCTCACATCTCCTCTGATCAGCCTGTCCTCCCCTGTCTCAGGGCAGTGTCAGACTGTCCTCCCCTGTCTCAGGGCGGTGTCAGCCTGTCCTCCCCTGTCTCAGGGCGGTGTCAGACTGTCCTCCCCTGTCTCAGGGCGGTGTCAGTCTGTCCTCCCCTGTCTCAGGGCGGTGTCAGCCTGTCCTCCCCTGTCTCAGGGCGGTGTCAGCCTGTCCTCCCCTGTCTCAGGGCGGTGTCAGACTGTCCTCCCCTGTCTCAGGGCGGTGTCAGACTGTCCTCCCCTGTCTCAGGGCGGTGTCAGACTGTCCTCCTGTCTCAGGGCGGTGTCAGACTGTCCTCCCCTGTCTCAGGGCGGTGTCAGTCTGTCCTCCCCTGTCTCAGGGCGGTGTCAGCCTGTCCTCCCCTGTCTCAGGGCGGTGTCAGCCTGTCCTCCCCTGTCTCAGGGCGGTGTCAGCCTGTTCTCCCCTGTCTCAGGGCGGTGTCAGCCTGTTCTCCCCTGTCTCAGGGCGGTGTCAGCCTGTCCTCCCCTGTCTCAGGGCGGTGTCAGCCTGTCTTCCCCTGTCTCAGGGCGGTGTCAGCCTGTGCAGTGTCATGGTCACGGAAGGGGTTAAGTGTGCCTGTTTCCATACCATGTCCCTTCCAGGCCTCTCTGTTTCACTGAGCAGTATGTGGCAGGGGGTGCTGGATGTGTGACACTAGGTTTCAAAGGTCATTGTCCCTCTCTGAGCATGTCACTTGTCCCAGACGGTCTTCCTCCCATCTGAGAGCCTGGTTCGAGACACTGGGAGACTGCAGAGCAGGGAGCTTACACTGTCTATGATTGGATATTCCTAGAAAACTGCAGCTGTGCTTTTTGTTTCTCTTATCAATTGGCAGTAACCCCAGAGAAATGTCTTCCTTCAAAACCTTGCGGCCGAATGAGGAAAGAGAGAAATGAGCTGCTGGTGACATGGAGAGAAAGATAAAGGGAGGTTAGAAGGAAACAGATCAGCCAAATGACATGGACAGACGGGCCTGTTAATACACAACCATATTTCCTCTGTCTCTAGGTCCCCCTCCACCCGCTCGCTCTATCTCTCTGACACAGACACAAACACACACAGAACCTGCCATATGCATACTGATATAGTGGGGTGTACGAGTGGTGAACGATGAGAATACATCCACAGATGCACATGTGTTTTATTGATTGTGCACAAGTAGGCTACATAATGCCCATGACGACATGGACACAGACTAAGCGCACAGACACACACAAATGTGTGTCATTGCAGCTGTTGGGAAATTACGTCCTTGTTTTGTATGATCTCCTGAATGACATGTACTGTATGACCTCTGTGCTCTGTCATTGCTCTGACAAATGAGGGGTCGTGTTGGGATTATAAGAGGGGGGGGTTATCGAGATTGCAATAACAGTGGGAGGATGACAGGATTCCCTCGAACACACCCATGCACACACACAATCATGCACACACACACTCAAATCACGCACACACAAACACACAATCATGCACACACACACTCAAATCATACGCACAAAAAAACACACAATCATACACACACAAACACACAATCATACACACCCAAACACACAATCATGCACACACACACACTCAAATAATGCACACACAAACACACAATCATGCACACACTCAAATCTTGCACACACAAACACACAATCATGCACACACACTCAAATAATGCACTCACAAACACACAATAATGCACACACAAACACACAATCATGCACACACACTCAAATCAATGCAAACACAAACACTCAAATCATGCAAACACAAACACATAATCATGCATCCGTTTGGATTAGCCAGAGCCTGGATGTCTTCAAAGAGGTCCTGTGGCTCAGCGTCTAGACAGGAGTTCTGTTTTCTATTTGGATGTTTTCTTGACATCAAAAGCTGTGGATGGGATGACAAGCAGTGTCAAGGCAATTCAGGTTCTGATGATCCACAGCTCCTTCAATTAAAGCAATCTTCATCTCTCCTGCATGGCATGCCCCCTCTATCTCCCTCAACCTTCCTTCCCTCCTTGTTCAGTTTGACAACATGTTCTGTCTGAAGTCAAAATAGCAGCAACAAAATCAGTCTTTCTCCCTCAGACAATGCTTCTCATGAGGAAATGTGCCGAAAAACGCATTTTTGAAGACAAAAGGAAGTGTATGTGTGTGTCTTTGTGTGTGTGTTTACCGGTATGTGTGTATGCCTACACACACATAAACAGGAGATAAGCGAGCACTATCAGTGATAGAAATATTGAATAATAAGGCCTCCTGAGTGTTGCAGCAGTCTAAGGCACTGCATCACAGTGCTAGAGGTGTCACTACAGACCCGGGTTCGATGCCAGGCTGTATCACAACCGGCCGTGATCAGGAGGCCCATAGGGCGGCGCACATTGGTGCGGCTGGCTTCCGAGTGAAGTGGGCGGATGTTAAGCAGTGTGGTTTGGTGGGTCATGTTTCGGAGGAAGCATAACTCCACCTTCGCCTCCTGAGCCCGTTGGGGAGTTGCAGCGATGAGACAAAATCGAAACTGGGGAGATAAAGGGGATTTTTTTTAAATTACATAAATATGCATATGCATATATATATATATATCGTATATTTATATATTATTATTGTATATTAGAAATGACACCACATCTGTGTCCCTCATCACACATACACTGGTAAACAGTGGAGGGAAAATATTCTGCCTATTTTCTTACAGGAGAATGATCATTTCAGTAAACACCTGCTCATTGGATCCACTTGAGAGAGCACAAACCATTCTACTGAGAGGTCACACTGAGAATATGAACAACTACATGAAAAAGATAGAGAGGGAGAGAGTGAGATAGAGAGGGAGAGATTGAGGGTGAGAAACAAAGAGAGAGAGCGAGAGAAAGAGGGAGATGGAGAGAGAGGGGTGGTGAGAAACATACAGAGCGAGAAAGAGATTGAGAGAGAGATGGAGGGTGAGAAACAGAAAGAGAGAAAGAGGGAGATAGAGATTTTTAGGGGGGGTGAGAGACAGAGAGAGAGAGAAAGAGACGGAGAGGGAGAGAGAGATGGAGGGTGAGAAACAGAGAAAAAGAGAGAACGAGATGGAGAGAGAGATGGAGGGTGAGAAACAGAGAGCGAACGAGATGGAGAGAGAGAGAGAGAGAGATGGAGGGGGAGAGAGAGATGGAGAGAGATAGAGATGGAGGGGGAGAGAGATGGAGGGGGAGAGAGAGATGGAGAGGGAGGGAGAGAGAGATGGAGAGAGTGATGGAGGGTGAGAAACAGCGAGAGAGAGAGAACGAGATGGAGAGAGAGATGGAGGGTGAGAAACAGAGAGAGAGAGAGAGAGAACGAGATGGAGAGAGAGCTGGAGGGTGAGAAACAGAGAGAGAACGAGATGGAGAGAGATATGGAGGGTGAGAAACAGAGAGAGAACGAGATGGAGAGAGATATGGAGGGTGAAAAACAGAGAGAGAACGAGATAGAGAGAGAGAGAGAGAGAAATGGAGGGGGAGAGAGAGATGGAGGGGGAGAGAGAGATGGAGAGGGAGGGAGAGAAAGATGGAGAGAGCAATGGAGAGAGAGATGGAGGGTGACAAACAGAGAGAGAGAACGAGATGGAGAGAGAGATGGAGGGTGAGAAACAGAGAGAGAATGAGATGGAGAGAGAGAGAGAGATGGAGGGGGAGAGAGAGATGGAGGGGGAGAGAGAGATGGAGAGGAGGGGAGAGAAAGATAGAGAGAGAGAGAGATGGAGGGGGAGAGAGAGATGGAGGGGGAGAGAGAGATGGAGAGGGGAGTGAGAGATGGAGGGGGAGAGAGATGGAGAGGGAGAGAGAGATGGAGAGGGAGGGAGAGAGAGATGGAGAGAGAGATGGAGAGTGAGAAACAGAGAGAGAGAGAACGAGATGAAGAGAGAGATGGAGGGTGAGAAACAGAGAGAGAGATGGAGAGAGAGATGGAGAGAGAGAGAGAGAGAGAGATGGAGGGGGAGAGAGAGATGGAGAGGGAGGGAGAGAAAGATAGAGAGAGAGATGGAGGGGGAGAAAGAGATGGAGGGGAGAGAGAGATGGAGAGGGAGTGAGAGAGAGATGGAGGGGGAGAGAGAGATGGAGGGAGAGAGAGAGATGGAGAGGGAGGGAGAGAGAGATGGAGAGAGAGATGGAGGGTGAGAAACAGAAAGAGAGAGAGAACGAGATGGAGAGAGATATGGAGGGTGAGAAACAGAGAGAGAACGAGATGGAGAGAGATATGGAGGGTGAAAAACAGAGAGAGAACGAGATGGAGAGAGAGATGGAGAGAGAGAGAGAGAGAGATGGAGGGGGAGAGAGAGATGGAAGGGGAGAGAGAGATGGAGAGGGAGGGAGAGAAAGATGGAGAAGGCGATGGAGAGAGAGATGGAGGGTGACAAACAGAGAGAGAGAGAACGAGATGGAGAGAGAGATGGAGGGTGAGAAACAGAGAGAGAACGAGATGGAGGGGGAGAGAGAGATGCAGGGGAGAGAGAGATGGAGAGAGAGAGAGAGAGAGATGGAGGGGGGAGAAAGATGGAGGGGGAGAGAGAGATGGAGAGGGAGTGAGAGAGAGATGGAGAGAGAGAGATGGAGGGGAGAGAGAGATGGAGAGGGAGGGAGAGAGAGAGAGAGAGAGAGATGGAGGGGGAGAGAGAGATGGAGAGGGAGGGAGAGAGAGAGATGGAGGGGAGAGAGAGATGGAGGGGGAGAGAGAGATGGAGAGGGAGGGAGAGAGAGATGGAGAGAGAGATGGAGGGTGAGAAACAGAGAGAGAGAGAA
>NC_088421.1:23217701-23325201 GCF_034236695.1 Oncorhynchus nerka | reverse complement strand
AACCAGACAGAGAGAGAGAGGGAGTCAAGGACAATTCTAAGAAAGAAAAAATGTTCAACAGCGATCAAGACGACACACTGAGCGTAAATATATATATTGATTGCAATTGTTCCCGAATGAGTGAGCGTTCATGTCTAAAGGATTAGCATTTTAATTGTTATAATTATCACTTTGTAGTGACTTCTTAGTCGACCCCCATTTCCCCTTTGTCTAACAAGCCGCCATTCCGGTTTAGCCCACTAGGGCACATCCTCCTATCATTTCATGTAACCATATTTACTGTTTGTTTATGCATTTCTGTGAATGACTTAATTAGTAATAAATAAATGATTTAAGACAATTGATGTATGGATGACTCCTAGTGAAGACTGGGTTCGTGCAGATCACCAACAATTTACGATGTTTGGAATGAGAATAACGTGAGATAAAGTAAATAATCTATTAATTCGAAGACTAATTGATCAGATAATATATCTGAAAAGTTATTTTAGGAAATTTTTACTTTGTAATCTGAATATTTTTCCTTGGTGCCCCGACTTCCTAGTTAATTAGTTACGTGATTAATCAGTTGATCGCATAGTAACTAATTACAGAGAATCTTTGATAAAAACTATCAGTCTTCAGTTAATGATAGTAAAGACACGACAACACTGTTGGAGTCTAGTTGATCTATCATTTATAGTTTTTTCCTTCTCTTCTTTTCTTCGTCTGTTTTCGTAGACATTTCACATCATGATATCCTACATAAGGGATGGGCAACTGGCGGTCTGTGGGCTGCATGCGTCCCACAGCACCCCTTTTGTAGGCCTGCAGATTACTCCCCCCCACACACACACACACAATATATATATATATATATATACAGTGCCTTCAGAAATGATTAATTCCCCAGAATCTTTTTACGTGTCTATTTTCAAAGGATAAAGCTAAGAACAATAACAACTTCATAGTTCAGAACACGACAACAATATGGAAGAAAATGAATCAGATTCTATAAGAAACAACATCACTCCCTAAAAACACAACTCTATGGAACAATCCTTGGATAGCTTTTCAGTATTCACTGATAAATTGGTCCACATGGAAAACTACACGCATAGAAACCATAAATAACTTGGTAATAGGAAATACATGTATTCCCATGAAAGAAGTAAAAAGCCATTTTGGACTGACCAATGTGGATATTTTCAAACACATGCAATTTCAGTTTCATGTGACAAAATGTTGTTTTGAAATCTTTAGGATATCAGAGCAATCTTGAGGAAATTCTATTTGAGTCAGAAAATGATATTCATATGATAGGTAAAATATGCCAAAATATGCCAAACATTGCAGAGAGCCTATCCAACTGACAATCTCTAAAATGTTCTTACCCATTTATAGAGCACACACCATATCCACAAAGTGAACAAAATGTTCTTACCCATTTACAGAGCACACACCATATCCACAAAGTGAACTAAATGTTCTTACCCATTTACAGAGCACACACCATATCCACAAAGTGAACTAAATGTTCTTACCCATTTACAGAGCACACACCATATCCACAAAGTGAACAAAATGTTCTTACCCATTTAAAGAGCACACACCATATCCACAAAGTGAACAAAATGTTCTTACCCATTTACAGAGCACACACCATATCCACAAAGTGAACTAAATGTTCTTACCCATTTACAGAGCACACACCATATCCACAAAGTGAACTAAATGTTCTTACCCATTTACAGAGCACACACCAAATCCACAAAGTGAACTAAATGTTTTAGATTAATAAAAAAAACATTTATTGAAAATATATATATATATTATTTTATTGAATATTAAGGCATACAATCTAATTGCAGTGAAGCCGCTCAACATTTACATTACATTCAGTCATCTAACAGACTCCCATCCAGAGCGACCCACAGAAGCAACCAGGGTCAACGCCCTTCCCAAGGGCTCGTCGACAGATCTCCCACAAAGTCAAAACGGGGTCCCGAAACAGTGACCTATCAGCCATGGACCCAAGCTTCCCGACAGCTGTCCCCCGACCATCCGAGACCGCCGAGACAAAAATAATAAAATAATTCCATTCCCATTCTGTCAAATTTGTTGTTGACCATTGATTTTCAAGTATATTTAAGTCAAAGCTATAACTCAGCAACTCACTGTTTTCTTGGTAAGCAACTCCAGTGTAGATTTGGCCTTGCGTTTTAGGTTATTGTCCTGCTGAAAGATGAATTAATCTCCCATTGTCTGGTGGAAAGCTCCATTCCATTTTCTTTGACTCTGAAAAACTCCCCAGTCCTTAATGATTACAAGCATACCTGTTACATGATGCAGACACCAGTATCCCTTCTTTCTTTTCTCTCCAAAACTCTTGAACGTGCCGTCCTTGGCCAGCTCTCCCGCTATCTCTCTCAGAATGACCTTCTTGATCCAAATCAGTCAGGTTTCAAGACTAGTCATTCAACTGAGACTGCTCTTCTCTGTATCACGGAGGCGCTCCGCACTGCTAAAGCTAACTCTCTCTCCTCTGCTCTCATCCTTCTAGACCTATCGGCTGCCTTCGATACTGTGAACCATCAGATCCTCCTCTCCACCCTCTCCGAGTTGGGCATCTCCGGCGCGGCCCACGCTTGGATTGCGTCCTACCTGACAGGTCGCTCCTACCAGGTGGCGTGGCGAGAATCCGTCTCCACACCACGTGCTCTCACCACTGGTGTCCCCCAGGGCTCTGTTCTAGGCCCTCTCCTATTCTCGCTATACACCAAGTCACTTGGCTCTGTCATAACCTCACATGGTCTCTCCTATCATTGCTATGCAGACGACACACAATTAATCTTCTCCTTTCCCCCTTCTGATGACCAGGTGGCGAATCGCATCTCTGCATGTCTGGCAGACATATCAGTGTGGATGACGGATCACCACCTCAAGCTGAACCTCGGCAAGACGGAGCTGCTCTTCCTCCCGGGAAGGACTGCCCGTTCCATGATCTCGCCATCACGGTTGACAAGTCCACTGTGTCCTCCTCCCAGAGCGCTAAGAACCTTGGCGTGATCCTGGACAACACCCTGTCGTTCTCAACTAACATCAAGGCGGTGGCCCGTTCCTGTAGGTTCATGCTCTACAACATCCGCAGAGTACGACCCTGCCTCACACAGGAAGCGGCGCAGGTCCTAATCCAGGCACTTGTCATCTCCCGTCTGGATTACTGCAACTCGCTGTTGGCTGGGCTCCCTGCCTGTGCCATTAAACCCCTACAACTCATCCAGAACGCCGCAGCCCGTCTGGTGTTCAACCTTCCCAAGTTCTCTCACGTCACCCCGCTCCTCCGCTCTCTCCACTGGCTTCCAGTTGAAGCTCGCATCCGCTACAAGACCATGGTGCTTGCCTACGGAGCTGTGAGGGGAACGGCACCTCAGTACCTCCAGGCTCTGATCAGGCCCTACACCCAAACAAGGGCACTGCGTTCATCCACCTCTGGCCTGCTCGCCTCCCTACCACTGAGGAAGTACAGTTCCCGCTCAGCCCAGTCAAAACTGTTCGCTGCTCTGGCCCCCCAATGGTGGAACAAACTCCCTCACGACGCCAGGACAGCGGAGTCAATCACCACCTTCCGGAGACACCTGAAACCCCACCTCTTTAAGGAATACCTAGGATAGGATAAAGTAATCCCTCTCACCCCCCCCCTTAAAAGATTTAGATGCACTACTGTTCCACTGGATGTCATAAGGTGAATGCACCAATTTGTAAGTCGCTCTGGATAAGAGCGTCTGCTAAATGACTTAAATGTAAATGTAAATGTAAATATGGAGAGTGGTACTCAGTCATGTGTTGTATTGGATTTACCCAAAACATAACACTTTGTATTCAGGACTAAAAGCCCTGAGTGTAATGATACACCATCCAAAGTGTAATTAATAACTTCACCATGCTCAAAGGGATATTCAATGTCTGTTTTTTTACCCATCTACCAATAAGTTCCCTTCTTTGTGAGGCATTGGAAAACCTCCCTGGTCTTTGTGTTTTATTTATTTTATTTATTTTAAATTGGGGGGGGGGTTGAATCTGTTTGAAATTCACTGCTCGACTGAGGGTGTGTGTGTGTGGGGTACAGAGATGAGGTAGTCTTTCAAAAATCATACTAAACACTATTATTGCACACAGAGTGAATCCATGCAACTTATGTGATTTGTTAACTCCTGAACTTATTTAGGCTCAAAGGGGTTGAATACATTTCAAATTAATTTGTAAAAATGTTCAAAAACATAATTCCACTTCGACATTATGGGGTATTGTGTGTAGGACCGTAACACATAATTCCACATCGACATTATGGGGTATTGTGTGTAGGACCGTAACACATAATTCCACTTCGACATTATGGGGTATTGTGTGTAGGATCGTAACACATAATTCCACTTCGACATTATGGGGTATTGTGTGTAGGACCGTAACACATAATTCCACTTCGACATTATGGGGTATTGTGTGTAGGACCGTAACACATAATTCCACATCGACATTATGGGGTATTGTGTGTAGGACCGTAACACATAATTCCACTTCGACATTATGGGGTATTGTGTGTAGGACCGTAACACATAATTCCACTTCGACATTATGGGGTATTGTGTGTAGGACCGTAACACATAATTCCACTTCGACATTATGGGGTATTGTGTGTAGGACCGTAACACATAATTCCACTTCGACATTATGGGGTATTGTGTGTAGGATCGTAACACATAATTCCACATCGACATTATGGGGTATTGTGTGTAGGACCGTAACACATAATTCCACATCGACATTATGGGGTATTGTGTGTAGGACCGTAACACATAATTCCACTTCGACATTATGGGGTATTGTGTGTAGGATCGTAACACATAATTCCACTTCGACATTATGGGGTATTGTGTGTAGGACCGTAACACATAATTCCACATCGACATTTTGGGGTATTGTGTGTAGGACCGTAACACATAATTCCACATCGACATTATGGGGTATTGTGTGTAGGACCGTAACACATAATTCCACTTCGACATTATGGGGTATTGTGTGTAGGACCGTAACACATAATTCCACTTCGACATTATGAGGTATTGTGTGTAGGACCGTAACACATAATTCCACTTCGACATTTTGGGGTATTGTGTGTAGGACCGTAACACATAATTCCACGTCGACATTATGGGGTATTGTGTGTAGGACCGTAACACATAATTCCACTTCGACATTATGGGGTATTGTGTGTAGGACCGTAACACATAATTCCACTTCGACACTATGGGGTATTGTGTGTAGGACCGTAACACATAATTCCACATCGACATTATGGGGTATTGTGTGTAGGATCGTAACACATAATTCCACTTCGACATTATGGGGTATTGTGTGTAGGACCGTAACACATAATTCCACTTCGACATTTTGGGGTATTGTGTGTAGGACCGTAACACATAATTCCACTTCGACATTTTGGGGTATTGTGTGTAGGACCGTAACACATAATTCCACTTCGACATTTTGGGGTATTGTGTGTAGGACCGTAACACATAATTCCACTTCGACATTTTGGGGTATTGTGTGTAGGACCGTAACACATAATTCCACTTCGACATTATGGGGTATTGTGTGTAGGACCGTAACACATAATTCCACTTCGACATTATGTGGGTATTGACATTATGTGTAGGACCGTAACACATAATTCCACTTCGACATTTTGGGGTATTGTGTGTAGGACCGTAACACATAATTCCACTTCGACATTTTGGGGTATTGTGTGTAGGACCGTAACACATAATTCCACTTCGACATTTTGGGGTATTGTGTGTAGGACCGTAACACATAATTCCACTTCGACATTATGGGGTATTGTGTGTAGGACCGTAACAATATATCTCTTATCGATGCTCAAACAGAGACGATGCTATGGATCTTAAACACATCACACTTCTTCTAGCGTAGGATCCAATCTCTCATCTCCACTCCTCTGCAATCCATTAGAGATAGTGCTAGGCTACATCACCATACAAACCAGGTAGACAGTTAGACATGTCAATGCAAACACGTCCTGGTCTCAGCCTCTCACAGGCACTGCTGCTGCTAACTGATCTGACTGCAACAGAATGTCATTTAATAAGCCCACTCCACTCCACATATCAATAACAGACTTGTACAGAAAAACTGCAGTCGGTGAGAATGTGTGGCGTGTTGAGTTTCAAGGAAAAGTATTTAAGTCATTTAAGAGAACAGCACAATTAACATGTCAGTGGTGCAAACAACATCTTCACTATTCAAATCGATTCAAATCGGCTTATTATTGAGCGCCATCGCTTTACAGTAATAAAACAGGCAACATGAGTCAAATGATTCCTCAATTAGTTGAACAGCCACCACCAGACAGTCTATTGTAATCATGTGTGTGCACTGCAGGGAAATTGCGGGTGGTGACTAAACACTAAATGTGATTCACTGGGACGGGATAATGTGCTGCTCCATGTATGATGAGTGAACATAGAGACAAGTGTGTGAAGCAACATTAGAGTGATAAGAAGCTGTGCATGCCCACCCCCGTCTCCGTCTCTGTCTCTGTCTACAGAGTGTGCTTGGAAGACTGAGGCTGGGATTTAATAATAGTGTGTAACCATGTCTTCTCACGTGCTTGGTAATATTGTAATGTAACGTAAACCATTCCTGGGGTACATAGAGCTGTGAGTGTATTCCTGAGTGTGTGAGACAGAATATGTAAGTTAGTCTATGTTCATCTCAGTCAAAGTGAACCTTCATGTAAGAGTCCATTTTTTTTATAGCAAATCTCAAATAAATCAACAGCTTCACTTCATCAGGGACTAGCACTACAGCTGTAGCTGGGAAAATCTATTTCTAAAAACAGTGTGTGAAAATGATTTGCCAACAGCCAATAAATCCAGGAGGAGAATTAAAATATTCGGAGAGTGCCAGGCAGCTAGTGATCCATATTCATTTCCACTGTGGCTACTGGCCAGAGAACCAGAGAGGGAGTAAGAGACAGGAGAAGAGAAAGACACACTAAGACAGAGGCTGAGAGATTAGGACAGACGGATGGACAGAAAGACGGAAGCTGAGGGAGCACCTGGCATGTGTTCCTCAGCAGAAGAGAAGTGAATGATAGCAAGTTAGTTTGAGTCCCAGCAGGCATCATGCACCTCTTCTTGTTTGAGCTAATTGCCTCCCCTCTGACTTCACTATGAGCCAACTAGCACCACTACGGCAAACAGCCTTCGCACAGCAACAAGAACTGTGGGCATGAATAAGCAGCATGTCAATGGTTTTGGAGAGAATGAGTAAGCTGAATGTTTGTTTTACATATTTGTTTCCAATACTGCTTTGTTACAGTAGGAAAACATTATGTCAAGACTAGAATATAGACCTGAACATAGACCTGAATATAGACCTGAACATAGACCTATGATATAGACCTGAATATAGACCCATGACATAGAAATAATTAGGAACATCCAAAGCCTCACTAATTATATAACCAAAAACAGACATACTGCAACGAGTCGTAACATGGGACTATCTACACTAGATTAACATATTCTCCATTATACAGAAACAGTCTGAGTCATGATTTCGTCTGATTAATAAGGCAGGCCAAAGATAAAGATATTTGGATAGAGACAGTATGGCCATTTCTCAGGGGTATTCATGTTTAAATACAATCTAAAAAGCAGAAAATCGGTTCATGTATTTGACCTGACATTTTCATTTTGTATATGTCCTGTGAACAAGGATCCAGACTGGAAGACTAATTCAATTATCAAATTGTTGTGTATTGTTCAGAAGACAAGGTCACGGCCTGGAGGAATTAGACCAGTCAATTATGCAGGAATATCTATTGAATTCATTTTGAACACCATTCAAGGTCAGGGCCTGAATGATACGGCTTTGATCATTTACAAGCCTGGAGCAAATTATTATACAATTATTATTGTCATAGTACTGTGTTAATAATCCAGACTGTGTGTTAGCATATTCTTAAAAGGGGAATCAGCAGTTGCTACATACATTTTTGGACTTCTAAAGTAATGATATATACCCATTGGTTCTTGAAGAATATAACTTAGAAATGCCTCCTGAGCTTTAGTTCAACAGTCGTACCACATCAGAACCCAAAATATAAGATTGTTTTAGTCCAAAAATAATAGTGATATCATGGATGGTCAGTCCTTGCATCCATCTCTGGTTACATTTCTCCAGCGCCATCCCTCAACTTTTAATTGAAACAAGGGATGGGAGAGCACTTAATTGTTTCTACTGCTGATTGCCACTTTAATGTACTCATATGTTCAAATTAACCGAGAAGAGTAACACTCTTTTTGGTCTTAAATGAAGAAACTAGTCTGTAAACAGGGTACTCTATTATTTGAAAAGAAAACGATCTCTGTTGATTCTACAGCAGTACTAGCATAGCTTACTGGTCAGTCCATGTCAATCAGGATAGAGGCTCCACATCCAGTAGATAGACAGCTGAATCTGTTGTTTGGATGGCTAGTCTGTCAGAGGCTCTGGTAAATGTAAACATGGGTGACCAAGGTTCATGTGCCTCAGTGAAAGCTTGAACCAGTCAAGTTGAGGTTCAGCTTTTGTTTTTACAGCTAATACCAATTTATAATAAGTGGAGCTGCTATATGCAAAGGAGAAGACCGTTTCCCATTCAGGACTTCATGTCACACCTTATGATAAATCTTCTTCGGGATCAGTGTCCCTTCCACGGGACTGTTGAGCTAACGTAGGCTAATGAGATTAGCATTAGGTTGAGCTAACGTAGGCTAATGCGATTAGCATTAGGTTGAGCTAACGTAGGCTAATGCGATTAGCATTAGGTTGAGCTAACGTAGGCTAATGAGATTAGCATTAGGTTGTAAGTAAGAAGAACATTTCCCAGGACATAGACATATCTGATATTGGCAGAAAGCTTCAATTCTTGTTACTCTAACTGCGCTGTCCAATTTATAGTAGCTATTACAGTGAAAGAATACCATGCTATTGTTTGAGGAGAGTGCCATTTTGAACATGAAAAGTTATTAATAAACAAATTAGGCACATTTGGGCAGTGTTGATACAAAATGTTGAATAGAAATGCAATGGCTCATTGGATCAGTAAAAAATGTTTCACATACACTGCTGCCATCTAGTGTCCAAAATCTAAATTGCACCTAATAATACATTATGGCCTTTCTCTTGCATTTCAAAGATGATGGTACAAAAAATACAAAAGAGCATGTTTTTTTCTTTGTATTATCTCTTACCAGATCTATTGTGTTATATTCTCCTACATTCCTTTCACATTTCCACAAGAACTGAATGTGGACAAGTGAGTCTTTTTCCTTCTCGTCAGTCACTCAGTGGAGTAAAAGTGAGTAGTGGTGGATATGCAGTCTGGCTGAGAGAGAGAGAGAGAGAGAGAGAGAGAGAGAGAGAGAGAGAGAGAGAGAGAGAGAGAGAGCATACGAGAGAGAGTGATGATGTCAACAACTACAGACCAGTATCCCTTCTTTCTTTTCTCTCCAAAACTCTTGAACGTGCCGTCCTTGGCCAGCTCTCCCGCTATCTCTCTCAGAATGACCTTCTTGATCCAAATCAGTCAGGTTTCAAGACTAGTCATTCAACTGAGACTGCTCTTCTCTGTATCACGGAGGCGCTCCGCACTGCTAAAGCTAACTCTCTCTCCTCTGCTCTCATCCTTCTAGACCTATCGGCTGCCTTCGATACTGTGAACCATCAGATCCTCCTCTCCACCCTCTCCGAGTTGGGCATCTCCGGCGCGGCCCCCGCTTGGATTGCGTCCTACCTGACAGGTCGCTCCTACCAGGTGGCGTGGCGAGAATCTGTCTCCTCACCACGCGCTCTCACCACTGGCGTCCCCCAGGGCTCTGTTCTAGGCCCTCTCCTATTCTCGCTATACACCAAGTCACTTGGCTCTGTCATAACCTCACATGGTCTCTCCTATCATTGCTATGCAGACGACACACAATTAATCTTCTCCTTTCCCCCTTCTGATGACCAGGTGGCGAATCGCATCTCTGCATGTCTGGCAGACATATCAGTGTGGATGACGGATCACCACCTCAAGCTGAACCTCGGCAAGACGGAGCTGCTCTTCCTCCCGGGAAGGACTGCCCGTTCCATGATCTCGCCATCACGGTTGACAACTCCATTGTGTCCTCCTCCCAGAGGGCTAAGAACCTTGGCGTGATCCTGGACAACACCCTGTCGTTCTCAACTAACATCAAGGCGGTGGCCCGTTCCTGTAGGTTCATGCTCTACAACATCCGCAGAGTACGACCCTGCCTCACACAGGAAGCGGCGCAGGTCCTAATCCAGGCACTTGTCATCTCCCGTCTGGATTACTGCAACTCGCTGTTGGCTGGGCTCCCTGCCTGTGCCATTAAACCCCTACAACTCATCCAGAACGCCGCAGCCCGTCTGGTGTTCAACCTTCCCAAGTTCTCTCACGTCACCCCGCTCCTCCGCTCTCTCCACTGGCTTCCAGTTGAAGCTCGCATCCGCTACAAGACCATGGTGCTTGCCTACGGAGCTGTGAGGGGAACGGCACCTCAGTACCTCCAGGCTCTGATCAGGCCCTACACCCAAACAAGGGCACTGCGTTCATCCACCTCTGGCCTGCTCGCCTCCCTACCACTGAGGAAGTACAGTTCCCGCGCAGCCCAGTCAAAACTGTTCGCTGCTCTGGCCCCCCAATGGTGGAACAAACTCCCTCACGACGCCAGGACAGCAGAGTCAATCACCACCTTCCGGAGACACCTGAAACCCCACCTCTTTCAGGAATACCTAGGATAGGATAAAGTAATCCCTCTCACCCCCCTTAAAAGATTTAGATGCACTATTGTAAAGTGGCTGTTCCACTGGATGTCTTAAGGTGAACGCACCAATTTGTAAGTCGCTCTGGATAAGAGCGTCTGCTAAATGACTTAAATGTAAAATGTAAATGACTTAAATGATGAGAGATGATCCGAGTCCAGGAGTGAATGTGCTCTGCAAGCTAGTAATAAGACAGGCCAGAGGAGTACTAATGACCTTGACAGCTCCAGAGATTATCCTCAGATTCATTCATCGTTAATAGTTATACTGTTTACTGTTTGCAGGCATATGCATGGCTAAACGTGCTAATGAGAGAAGATGGTTCTCTTTTACTAGCAGATTATTCATCATAGACTGGTGGTGACAGATAGGGGAGGATCTGGAGATGAGAAAACCCACAGTGACTTGTATTTTAACACATGATTATGACTACTGTATGCTACTACAGGTACAGTATGCCACCACACGCATGACCGTGACTACTTACTAATGACATATGACAGTGACTACCTACTAATGACACATGACAGTGACTACCTACTAATGACACATGACAGTGACTACCTACTAATGACACATGACAGTGACTACCTACTAATGACACATGACAGTGACTACCTACTAATGACACACGACAGTGACTACCTACTAATGACACACGACAGTGACTACCTACTAATGACACACGACAGTGACTATCTACTAATGACACATGACAGTGACGACCTACTAATGACACATGACAGTGACTACCTACTAATGACACATGACAGTGACTATCTACTAATGACACATGACAGTGACTCCCTACTAATGACACATGACAGTGACTACCTACTAATGACACATGACAGTGACTACCTACTAATGACACATGACAGTGACTACCTACTAATGACACATGACAGTGACTACCTACTAATGACACACGACAGTGACTACCTACTAATGACACACGACAGTGACTACCTACTAATGACACACGACAGTGACTACCTACTAATGACACACGACAGTGACTACCTACTAATGACACACGACAGTGACTACCTACTAATGACACACAACAGTGACTACGTACTAATGACACACGACAGTGACTACCTACTAAAGACACATGACAGTGACTACCTACTAATGACACACGACAGTGACTACCTACTAATGACACACGACAGTGACTACCTACTAAAGACTAAGACACATGACAGTGACTACCTACTAATGACACACGACAGTGACTACCTACTAAAGACACATGACAGTGACTACTACTGACAGTGACTACCTACTAATGACACACGACAGTGACTACCTACTAAAGACACATGACAGTGACTACCTACTAATAAAGACACTAATGACAGTGACTATCTACTAATGACACATGACATGTCACATGACAGTGACTACCTACTAATGACACATGACAGTGACTATCTACTAATGACACGACAGTGACTACCTACTAAAGACACATGACAGTGACTATCTACTAATGACACATGACAGTGACTACCTACTAAAGACACATGACAGTGACTACCTACTAATGACACATGACAGTGACTACCTACTAATGACTACCTACTAATGACACATGACAGTGACTATGACAGTGACTACTAATGACACATGAATGACACACGACAGTGACTACCTACTAATGACACACGACAGTGACTACCTACTAATGACACACGACAGTGACTACCTACTAATGACACATTACAGTGACTATCTACTAATGACACATGACAGTGACTATCTACTAATGACACATGACAGTGACTACCTACTAATGACACATGACAGTGACTATCTACTAATGACACATGACAGTGACTACCTACTAAAGACACATGACAGTGACTACCTACTAAAGACACATGACAGTGACTACCTACTAATGACACATGACAGTGACTACCTACTAATGACACATGACAGTGACTACCTACTAATGACTAAAGACACATGACAGTGACTACCTACTAATGACACATGACAGTGACTACCTACTAAAGACACATGACAGTGACTACCTACTAAAGACACATGACAGTGACTACCTACTAATGACACATGACAGTGACTACCTACTAATGACACATGACAGTGACTACCTACTAATGACACATGACCGTGACTACCTACTAATGACACATGACAGTGACTAACTACTAATGACACATGACAGTGACTACCTACTAATGACACATGACAGTGACTACCTACTAATGACACACGACAGTGACTACCTACTAATGACACACGACAGTGACTACCTACTAATGACACATGACAGTGACTACCTACTAATGACACACGACAGTGACTACCTACTAATGACACACGACAGTGACTATCTACTAATGACACACGACAGTGACTACCTACTAAAGACACATGACAGTGACTACCTACTAAAGACACATGACAGTGACTACCTACTAATGACACATGACAGTGACTACCTACTAATGACACATGACAGTGACTATCTACTAATGACACACGACAGTGACTACCTACTAATGACACATGACAGTGACTACCTACTAATAACGCCACTATTGTACAACAACTACCGTTGCCACTACGACTGCTGCTGCAAGTCTTCCCAAAACATCTATAAATGTTTCATTTCAAAAGCGTTCAGTCTCTTTCCCTCAAATAATCTGTGTTAATCTGTGTCACTTGATGTAAATCACAGTAACTCAAGAGGGAGGAGAAAGAGCAGATAATTAGTGGATAGCAACATGTTATCAACACAGAGAGAAGCCTTGGAGCAGCCTACATCTGACAACAGAGAGCTACCAACAAACAGACAGACACTGGAGCAGTCTGAAAAATATTGTGTTCACAGGAAAAAAAAAGGAGTTCCCAGAAGCCAACACCAGCAGAGAACAACTCCAATAACCCAGAACTCCACAACCCAACCAGTCACTACTCAGGTAGAGGCAACCACTTTCTGACAACTCCATAGAACTCCCTTATGGACTTACTCTCTGCAGGGATCATGAACACACACAACACACACATACTCACAAAGACACACACACCAGATCCGGTCACAACTTGCAGAGTTGTTTATGTGTTGCTGTGCGTTTTGTTGCCAACCTTACTTTGCTACCTGACAACTTTACGGTTTTTACTTTATAATTACCGTTTATATATTTTTTTCATTCAACTTTTTCACTCCGGACGCTTTATCTGGACGTGGTTCGTCAGGACTAGAGGTCTACCGATTAATTTGAATGGCCGATTAATTAGGGCCGATTTCAAGTTTTCATAACAATCGGAAATCGGTATTTTTGGGCGCCGACTTCCGATTATTTGTAAAAAAAATATTATACCTTTTATTTAACTAGACAAGTCAGTTAGGAACACATTCTTATTTTCAATGACTGCCTATGAACTGTGGGGTAACTGCCTTGTTCAGGGGCAGAACGACAGATTTTCACCTTGTCAGCTCAGGGGTTCCAATCTTGCAACCGCACAGTTAACTAGTCCAACGCTCTAACCATTGCACTCCACGAGTAATCTGCCTGTTACGCAAATGCAGTAGAAGCCAAGGTAAATTGCTAGCTAGCATTAAACTTATCTTATAAAAAACAATCAATCATAATCACTAGTTATAACTACTAATCCAGTTTAGCAGGCAATATTAACCAGGTGAAATTGTGTCATTTCTCTTGTGTTCATTGCACGCAGAGTCAGGGTATATACAAGTTTGGGCAGCCTGGCTCATTGCGAACTAATTTGCCAGAATTTTAGATAATTATGACATAGATTGAAGGTTGTGCAATTTAACAAAAATATTTAGACTTAGGGATGCCACCCGTTAGATAAAATACAGAACGGTTCCGTATTCCACTGAAATAATAAATGTTTTAGTTTTTTTAAATGATAGTTTCCGGATTCTATCATATTAATGACCAAAGGCTCGTATTTCTGTGTGTTATTATGTTATAATTAAGTCTGATTTGATAGAGCAGTCTTACTAAGCAGCAGCAGGCCCGTAATCATTCATTCAAACAGCCCTTTCGTGCGTTTTGCCAGCAGCTCTTCGCAAGCACAGCGCTGTTTATGACTTCAAGCCTATCAGCCTAATGGCTGTTGTAACCAATGTGAAATGGCTAGCTAGTTAGCTGGGTGTGCGCTAAATACTGTTTCAAACGTCACTCGCTTTTAGATTTGGAGTAGTTATTCCCCTTGCGCTGCAAGGGCCGCAGCTTTTGTGGAGCGATGGGTAACGATGCTTCGAGTGTGGCTGTTGTCGATGTGTTCCTGGTTCGACCCAGGGAGGGAAGAGGAGGGGGACAGAAGCTATACTGTTACACTGGCAATACTATAGTGCCTATAAGAACATCCAATAGTCAAAGGTATATGAAATACAAATGGTATAGAGATAAATAGTCCTATAAATACTATATTAACTACAACCTAAAACCTCTTACCTTGGAATATTGAAGTCTCATGTTAAAAGGAACCACCAACTTTCATATGTTCTCATGTTCTGAGCAAGGAACTTAAACGTTAGCTTTTTTACATGGCACATATTTTTACATGGCACATATTACTTTCGTCTCCATCACTTTGTTTTTGCATTATTTAAACCAAATTGTTTCAATATATATTTGAGGCTAAATTGATTTTATTGATGTTTTATATTAAGTTAAAATAAGTGTTAATTCAGTATTGTTGTAATTGTCATTATTACAAATTTAATTGGCCGATTAATCGGTATCGGGTTTTTTGGTCCTCCAATAATCGGTATCGGCGTTGAAAAACAATAATCGGTCGACCTCTAGTCAGGACCTCCAAAAGTAGTAACATTAACATGATGCCTTCTAATTGCAGTTGCTGTACTCATAATATACAGGAGAACGTACAAGCCAAGCTTCAGACGCAATCGCTAAGCAAGGGTAATTTCAGTGTAGGAAAGGATGAAACAGCGTCGGTGCCACCAGTAAGTACAGATAGTAACGTTAGTATAAATCCCCTAGCACGGTCCCCGCAGCCGGACAACTTTCTCATGGTTTCTGGAGGGAAATGCTGTAGGAATGCTCAACCAGTGTCGCTCATTCAGCCGACAGAAACTTTAAACAAGGTTTTCCCCATTAAGCAGCAGAGTCGGAGTCAGAGGCCGAGCCTTCTCTTGTCTCTACTCCTCCCGTTACGGGGTCTGAGACTCCGAAGCTTCCCACCATTAGCTCTGACAAATTGAAAACCCTAGTCATTAGCGACTCCATTACCCGCAGTATTAGACTTAAAACGAATCATCCAGCGATCATACACTGTTTACCAGGGGGCAGGGCTACCGACGTTAAGGCTAATCTGAAGATGGTGATGGCTAAAGCTAAAACTGGCGAGTGTAGAGAGTATAGAGATATTGTTATCCACGTCGGCACCAACGATATTAGGATGACAAAGTCAGAGGTCACCAAGCGCAACATAGCTTCAGCGTGTAAATCAGCTAGAAAGATGTGTCGGCATCGAGTAATTGTCTCTGCCCCCCTCCCAGTTAGGGGGAGTGATGAGCTCTACAGCAGAGTCTCACAACTCAATCGCTGGTTGAAAACTGTTTTCTGCCCCTCCCAAAAGATAGAATGTGTAGATAATTGGCCCTCTTTCTGGGACTCACCCACAAACAGGACCAAGCCTGGCCTGCTGAGGAGTGACGGACTCCATCCTAGCTGGAGGGGTGCTCTCATCTTATCTACCAACATAGACAGGGCTCTAACTCCTCTAGCACCACAATGAAATAGGGTGCAGGCCAGGCAGCCTGCCAGCATAGTGGAGTCTGCCACTAGCACAGTCAGTGTAGAGTCAGCTCAGCTATCCCCATTGAGACCGTGTCTGTGCCTTGACCTGGGTTGGGCAAAACTAAACATGGCGGTGTTCGCCTTAGCAATCTCACTAGGATAAAGACCTCCTCTATTCCTGTCATTATTGAAAGAGATCGTGATACCTCACATCTCAAAATAGGGCTACTTAATGTTAGATCCCTTATTTAAAAGGCAATTATAGTCAATGAACTAATCACTGATCATAATCTTGATGTGATTGGCCTGACTGAAACATGGCTTAAGCCTGATGAATTTACTGTGTTAAATGAGGCCTCACCTCCTGGTTACACCAGTGACCATATCCCCTGTGCATCCCGCAAAGGCGGAGGTGTTGCTAACATTTACGATAGCAAATTTCAATTGACCCAAAAAATATATTTTGAGCTTCTAGTCATGAAATCTATGCAGCCTACTCAATCACTGTTTACAGACCTCCTGGGCCATTTACAGCGTTCCTCATTGAGTTCCCTGAATTCCTATCGGACCTTGTAGTCATAGCAGAAAATATTCAAATTTTTGGTGACTTTAATACTCACATGGAAAAGTCCACAGACCCACTTCAAAAGGCTTTCGGAGCCCTCGTCGACTGAGTGGGTTTTGTCCAACATGTCTCTGGACCTACTCACTGTCACAGTCATACTCTGGACGTCAGAGGACAAAAATCAGTTAACCACCTAACTGAGGAACTCAATTTAACCTTGCACAATACCCTAGATGCATTTGCAATACCCCTAAAAACGAAAAACATTTCTCATAAGAAACTAGCTCCCTGGTATACAGAAAATACCCGAGCTCTGAAGCAAGCTTCCAGAAAATTAGAACGGAAATAGCGCCACACCAAACTGGAAGTCTTCCGACTAGCTTGGAAAGACAGTACCGTGCAGTATTGAAGAGCCCTTACTGCTGCTCGATCATCCTATTTTTCCAACTTAATTGAGGAAAATAAGAACAATCCGAAATGTCTTTTTGATGCTCCGCTTTAAATCTGCGTATTCCTTCAAAGCTCAGTTGTCCTGAGTCTGCACAACTCTGCCAGGACCTAGGATCAAGAGAGACACTCAAGTGTTTTAGTACTATATCTCTTGAAACAATTATGAAAATAATCATGGCCTCTAAACCTTCAAGCTGCATACTGGACCCTATTCCAACTAAACTACTGAAAGAGCTTCCTGTGCTGGGCCCTCCTATGTTGAACATAATAAAAGGCTCTCTATCCACCGGATGTGTACCAAACTCTCTAAAAGTGGCAGTAATAAAGCCTCTCTTAAAAAAGCCAAACCTTGACCCAGAAAATATAAAAAACTATCGGCCTATATCGAATCTTCCATTCCTCTCAATTATTTTTGAAAAGGCTGTTGCGCAGCAACTTACTGCCTTCCTGAAGACAAACAATGTATACAAAATGCTTCAGTCTGGTTTTAGACCCCATCATAGCATTGAGACTGCACTTGTGAAGGTGGTAAATTACCTTTTAATGGCATCAGACCAAGGCTCTTCATCTGTCCTCATGCTCCTAGACCTTAGTGCTGCTTTTGATACCATCGATCACCACATTATTTTGGAGAGAATGGGAACCCAAATTGGTCTACACGGACAAGTTCTGACCTGGTTTAGATCTTATCTGTCGGAAAGATATCAGTTTGTCTCTGTGAATGGTTTGTCCTCTGACAAATCAACTGTACATTTCGGTGTTCCTCAAGGTTCCTGTTTTAGGACCAATATTGTTTTCACTATATATTTTACCTCTTGGGGATGTGTTAACTTTCACTGCCATGCGGATGACACAGCTTTATATTTCAATGAAACGTGGTGAAGCCCAAAAATTGCCCTCGCTAGAAGCCTGTGTTTCAGACATAAGGAAGTGGATGGCTGCAAACTTTCTACTTTTAAACTCGGACAAAACAGAAATGCTTGTTCTAGGTCCCAAGAAACAAAGAGATATTTTGTTGAATCTGACAATTAATCTTAATGGTTATACAGTCGTCTCAAATAAAACTGTGAAGGACCTCGGTTTTACTCTGGACCCTGATCTCTCTTTTGACGAATTTATCAAGACTGTTTCAAGGACAGCTTTTTTCCATCTACGTAACATTGCAAAAATCCGAAACTTTCTGTCCAAAAATGATGCAGAAAAATTCATCCATGCTTTTGTTACTTCAAGGTTAGACTACTGCAATGCTCTACTTTCCGGCTACCCGGATAAAGCACTAAATAAACTTCAGTTTATTCAGCTAAATACGGCTGCTAGAATCCTGACTAGAACCAACATTTTTTATCACATTACTCCAGTGCTATCCTCCCTACACTGGCTTCCTGTCAAGGCAAGGGCTGATTTCAAGGTTTTACTGCTAACCTACAAAGCATTACATGGGCTTGCTCCTACCTATCTCTCTGATTTGGTCCTGCCGTACATACCTACACGTACGCTACGGTCACAAGACGCAGGCCTCCTAATTGTCCCTAGAATTTCTAAGCAAACAGCTGGAGTCAGGGCTTTCTCCTATAGAGCTCCATTTTTATGGAATGGTCTGCCTACCCATGTGAGAGAAGCAAACTCGGTCTCAACCTTTAAGTCTTTACTGAAGTCTCATCTCTCCAGTGGGTCATATGATTGAGTGTAGTCTGGCCCAGGAGTGTGAAGTTGAACGGAAAGGCTCTGGAGCAACGAACCGCCCTTGCTGTCTCTGCCTGGCCGGTTCCCCTCTTTCCACTGGGATTCTCTGACTCTAACCCTATTACAGAGGCTGAGTCACTGGCTTACTGGTGCTCTTTCATGCCGTCCCTAGGAGGGGTGCGTCACTTGAGTGGGCTGAGTCACTGACGTGATCTTCCTGTCTGGGTTGGCGCCCCCCCTTGGGTTGTGCCATGGCGGAGATCTTTGTGGGCTATACTCGGCCTTGTCTCAGGATGGTAAGTTGGTGTTTGAAGATATCCCTCTAGTGATCTGGGGGCTGTACTTTGGCAAAGTGGGTGGGGTTATATCCTTCCTGTTTGGCCCTGTCCGGGGGTATCATCGGATGGGGCCACAGACCCCTCCTGTCTCAGCCTCCAGTATTTATGCTGCAGTAGTTTATGTGTCGGGGGCTAGGGTCAGTTTGTTATATATGGAGTACTTCTCCTGTCCTACCCGGTGTCCTGTGTGAATTTAAGTATGCTCTCTGTAATTCTCCCTCTCTCTCTCTTTCTTTCTCTCTCTCTGAGGACCTGAGCCGTAGGACCATACCTCAGGACTACCTGGCATGATGACTCCTTGCTGTCCCCAGTCCACCTGGCCGTGATGCTGCTCCAGTTTCAACTGTTCTGCCTGCAGCTATGGAATCCTTACCTGTTCACTGGACGTGCTACTTGTCCCATACCTATTATTTGACCATGCTGGTCATTTATGAACATTTGAACATCTTGGCCATGTTCTGTTATCATCTCCACCCGGCACAGCCAGAAGAGGACTGGTCACCCCTCATAGCCTGGTTCCTCTCTAGGTTTCTTCCTAGGTTTTGGCCTTTCTAGGGAGTTTTTCCTAGCCAACGTGCTTCAACACCTGCATTGCTTGCTGTCTGGGGTTTTAGGCTGGGTTTCTGTACAGCACTTTGAGATATCAGCTGATGTACGAAGGGCTATATAAATACATTCAAAGGGGTAAACTGTGCCCAGGGAAGCTGTCATCAAAGAGGGGACCTTTGAGTGGTGGTGGTGGAGGGATGGAGAGGGAGGACAAGCCATGAGGTCTCACCTGTAGAGGGGGGGACAGAAGGTGTGGTGGTGGTGGAGGGATGGAGAGGGAGGACAAGCCATGAGATCTTGGAGAGCAAGAGCCCTCAGTAGCTGAAAGAAACAATAATCTCATTGGCCAGCCTATAATAACAAACAGAAGCAGATCTTTCCTGGGAGGAAGACTTGGTTGTTCCTAACCACCATTCAACCAGAGGGTTTACTGTTGTGTTTGTAAAGTTGATAACATGGCTATTGGCTTCTGATTAAAGAACACAGGCAGAGAACAACATACTCATGGTACATTGAGACTCTGCCAAAAAGGTAGATTGAGGGGATCCAAACTGCACGGCTTCTGGTTTCTGTCAAACAAAGCAAAAGCCCAATTCAAATTTACACAGAATTATTCAGCAGTTTTCCTCTCATTCTTAGTCACCAACTAAATTTCTCTCACTCACTCTCAATCGCTCACTCCATCTCTCCCTTTCATGCTGAGAAATTAACAGACATTTCTACGTGAGTTATTGGCTGCTTTGCCAGGGAGATATTTCAGCCTCTGCTCCCATCCAGATGCTATTTCACCAAGTGCTGACGTGACCCAGACAGTGTTTAAAGTAGCGATAGAGAGAGAAAGTCAGCTGAGTGCGGTTAAACACACCCACACACCAGGCTCCACACCCTGCAGTCACAGTCTCTCCATCCTCCTGGTGTTCCCACGCGGAGGTCCGGGCGCTGGGGGAGCAACGGTGTGACACTAATGAGACAGAGGAACATTTAAGCCCTCACATCCATGCTCCGCATTCTCCTCCTAATTACATTTCTCTCTTTGTAATATGCATGTGATGAAGCAGGAGCTGTTCAATGGTATTTTAAAACGCCTCGGGAATAACAAGTATCTCGATCTCTCGTGCTCTACTCTCGCTCTCTCTATATTTAAAACATACTAACTGCCCCTGTAAAGAGTTGCTTGTGTATCTTCATGCCACGGCGCTCCCATCACTATTAACCTTAGTGTTAACTCTATCTAGCTGAATGACTTACACATCTGTGGCCAAATGGAAAATTCCAGCAGCACTCTAGAACCAATCAGAACACTGGAACGCCATGTGCAGTGACCCATATACACCTCTAAATAGTGTCTATGACCTCTTCGTATGAATGCATTCTGCACATCTAATAACACGATTATGCATGACACACATCTCTGTGGAAGGCCACTGGGGGGAAAGGGGATGTTTTTGTATGGAATATGTCCTTGTATTGAGTGTATTAAATGGAGCAGATACTTAGTCATGCCTCCTGGCCTTTGACCCCTGCCTGACCCAGAGGAACTGTCACTGACAGGAATGAGAATGTGCTTCGGATGCCCCATCTGTAGCCAGCTCACAAGCTGTGGTGTAAGAGATGCAAGTTTAATGCAGAAGGAATAAAAACCACATATGGCCGAACACACACACAATCTTCTAAGCTGTGCACGCACACACACACACACACACACACACACACACACACACACACACACACACACACACACACACGGATAAGAATACATGTCATTGTTTCAGCTGTTTCAGTAGCAGCTATTTCCATTTGCCTGGTGGGGATGAATAAAGTGTCATTGTGTTGTGCTGTACACACAAACACAAACACAGCCGGCAGGTTGATACAGAGACCACTAGTCTCCTGGTGATGGAGGTGTCCTTCTAAACCACTGACACACTAGTGCTGTGTCTGTGTGGAAATACTAATCCAGCACTTACAATCAGCATGTGAATTGTCCAGGGAGGGAGGGAGGGAGAGGACACGGGGGAAGAGGATAGAAGGAGGTTTGTAACAAAAGGAGATGCAGAGAGACGGGAGAGTCGGGGAGAAGAAAGACAGGGGAAGGGTGAGAGAGAAGGCTGAGAAAAGAGCAGCAGATGAAAGAATGCTGAGTAAAGTGAGTGTGCTATCATTTCCCTCTCTCATCCTCTCTTTGTGATGCTCCCATGTACTCTAATTGATAGGAGGGTGGTGTGAATAACAGCAATCTGAGTGCGTGTGTTATTCTTGTCTACTTTCACACAGAATTGCAGTATTGCAGTTTGTTTTCTTCTAGTAACAGGTCCCCTCTCATCCTCAAACACTAAAGAGGAACTGTCTGTCTCACTTCCACCTGCTTTGCCTTCCTTCTATCTCTGTCTTTCTCCTCTACTCGCTCTCTCCATTTATCTCCATGTCTCCCTGTATCTACCCTTTAGACTGTTCTTTCATTTCCCCCACAATTGCTCTCTCTCCATCTCTCCTTCTGTACGTCTTCCATCTTTGCTTCTGTGTGTTTTTCAGTCAACCCTCTCTGTTTCTACCTATGTTCTCCTCTCCTCCATCTTGTCAGTCTGTCTCTCTGTAGGAGACATGTGGTACAGGACCGACAGCTTTATGAGCACAGACAATGGCCTAATTTCAGAGCTGTAAAGCTATGGTGTGTGTGTGTGTCACCTGCGTTGGCACAGGGAGATATGGCTCAGATTATTTCGCAAATACACACATACGAACATGCACGCATGGCTACACACACACACACACACACACACACACACACTGGAATCAGTGCGACAGAGCGGCCCCCTGCCCTGGTCTGTTCTTTGTTAGTTATTTATATTCCAGGCACAGACAGAGACGCTCACTTCAAAGCAGAGATGTTGCAGCGATCATCTCTCTCCGCTGTAAACAAACACTGATCTTTCCTTTTCTCTGAGTCACGCTTTCTTCTGCCAAGGGCCAGCTGGGGAAGATTAAATTAATAGTGTGTGTGTGCATGTGTGTGTGTGTGTGTGTGTCCTATGATGTTTTTACCCCCAAATCAAAGCCTATTGTTTCTTCTCTGTATGGAAGATGTTGTTGGTTAGTAGGATATGAGAATGTGATGTTGGTTACAGTGATTGGCCAGCAGACACCTTCAGAAGAACACTCTGATCTGTGGAGCCGGAGGTGACCCTGAAAACCTTCCTTATTAAAGAAGAAGCTCTCATCTTCCTTCCTGTTATCCACAAAGGCATGTAGCAGTTTTTATAAGATTTGGCATGGGACCTCAGATCCTCTAAAGGTTCTACAGCTGCACCACTGAGAGCATCTTGACTGCTTGACATCCGACCGGAAGGCGCTATAGAGGGTGGTGCGTACGGCCCAATACATCACTGGGGCTGAGCTCCCTGCCATCCAGGACCTGTATACCAGGCGGTGTCAGGCGAAGGCCCTGAAAATAGTCAAAGACTCCAGCCACGCAAGTCATACTGTTTTCTCTGCTACTGCACGGCAAGTGGTAACAACGCACCAAGTCTGGAACCAACAGGACCCTGAACAGCTTCTACCCCCTAAGCTATAAGACTGATAATAGTTAGTTAAATAGTTCATCAAATATCTTCCCAGACTGTCTGCATTGACCCTTTTTGCACTAACTCTTTTGACTCATCACATATGCTGCTACTGCTTATTTTACATCCTGTTGCCTAGTCACTTTACCCCTACCTACATCTACCTCAATTACCTCGCCACTTTACCCCTACCTACATCTTCCTCAATTACCTCATCACTTTACCCCTACCTACATCTACCTCGTCACTTTACCCCTACCTACATCTACCTCAATTACCTTGTCACTTTACCCTTACCTACATCTACCTCAATTACCTTGTCACTTTACCCCTACCTACATCTTCCTCAATTACCTTGCCACTTTACCCCTACCTACATCTACCTCAATTACCTCGTCACTTTACCCCTACCTACATCTACCTCAATTACCTCGTCGCTTTACCCCTACCTACATCTACCTCAATTACCTCGTCACTTTACTCCTACCTACATCTACCTCAATTACCTCGTCACTTTACTCCTACCTACATCTACCTCAATTACCTCGTCACTTTACCCCTACCTACATCTACCTCAATTACCTCGTCACTTTACTCCTACCTACATCTACCTCAATTACCTCGTCACTTTACCCCTACCTACATCTACCTCAATTACCTCGTCACTTTACTCCTACCTACATCTACCTCAATTACCTCGCCACTTTACCCCTACCTACATCTACCTCAATTACCTTGTCACTTTACCCCTACCTACATCTTCCTCAATTACCTTGTCACTTTACCCCTACCTACATCTACCTCAATTACCTCGTCACTTTACCCCTACCTACATCTACCTCAATTACCTCGTCACTTTATCCCTACCTACATCTACCTCGTCACTTTACCCCTACCTACATCTACCTCAATTACCTCGTCACTTTACTCCTACCTACATCTACCTCAATTACCTCGTCACTTTACCCCTACCTACATCTACCTCAATTACCTCGTCACTTTACTCCTACCTACATCTACCTCAATTACCTCGCCACTTTACCCCTACCTACATCTACCTCAATTACCTTGTCACTTTACCCCTACCTACATCTTCCTCAATTACCTTGTCACTTTACCCCTACCTACATCTACCTCAATTACCTCGTCACTTTACCCCTACCTACATCTACCTCAATTACCTCGTCACTTTATCCCTACCTACATCTACCTCGTCACTTTACCCCTACCTACATCTACCTCAATTACCTCGTCACTTTACTCCTACCTACATCTACCTCAATTACCTCGTCACTTTACCCCTACCTACATCTACCTCAATTACCTCGTCACTTTACTCCTACCTACATCTACCTCAATTACCTCGTCACTTTACCCCTACCTACATCTACCTCAATTACCTCGCCACTTTACCCCTACCTACATCTACCTCAATTACCTTGTCACTTTACCCCTACCTACATCTTCCTCAATTACCTTGTCACTTTACCCCTACCTACATCTTCCTCAATTACCTTGTCACTTTACCCCTACCTACATCTTCCTCAATTACCTTGTCACTTTACCCCTACCTACATCTTCCTCAATTACCTTGTCACTTTACCCCTACCTACATCTACCTCAATTACCTCGTCACTTTATCCCTACCTACATCTACCTCGTCACTTTACCCCTACCTACATCGACCTCAATTACCTCGTCACTTTACCCCTACCTACATCGACCTCAATTACCTCATCACTTTACCCCTACCTACATCTACCTCAATTACTTCGTGCCCAGCACAGCAACTTGCTACTGGTACACTGTCTGTATAGCCACGTTATCGTTACTCATTGTGTATCTATTCCTTGTGTTATTATTTTTCTATTATATATATATTTGTCTCTCTCTGTATTGTTAGGAAGGGCCATTCACTATTAGTCTACATCTATTGTTTACGAAGCGCGTGACAAATACAATGTCATTGGATTTGATCTATCGAGGGGGATCTGCTGCATTCACTTATCTAATCCAGTATATCCTGACCTGCAGAATAACATTGTACAGGCTATATAAGTACAAGTACAGGTACGGAGACACGCACACACCTGAATGTCCCTTCAACACATTTGAACAGTATCATCCGCGATGAAACAATGAGCACCCAGATTTTATAAACGTCGTACAGACAGATGGTTGGAATCACTGAGTTCTCATGATGAGTCATCGCTACAGTGCAACTGGAAACATCATTCTCATAACCAACAACGTTCTTCTAATAACTAGGGGTAGAAAAGCCCATTATGACCTCCATCCAGACATGCTGCAGATTACACTGGCAGTGTACTGGCTCTAACATGGTGTCACGTTCTGACCTTTATTTCCTGTGTTTTGTAATTAGTTAGTATGGTCAGGGCGTGAGTTGGGTGGGCAGTCTATGTTTGTTTTTCTATGATTTGAGTATTTCTATGTTTCGGCCTAGTATGGTTCTCAATCAGAGGCAGGTGTCATTAGTTGTCTCTGATTGAGAATCATACTTAGGTAGCCTGGGTTTCACTGTGTGTTTGTGGGTGATTGTTCCTGTCTCTGTGTTTGCACCAGATAGGACTGTTTTGAGTTTTCATGTTTTTTGTAGTCAGTTGTTCATGTGTACCTTAACGCATTAAAAAGAACCATGGACACTTACCACGACGCATATTGGTCCTCAGATCCGTTTCGCCTCTCCTCTTCGGAGGAGGAAATTCATTACACATGGACTCCATTTGAGGAATTCATCGTCACACAGTGAAGCTCATGTTATGTATAATACCAAAGTACTCAAACGGTCTGAAAAGCCTGTAATTGCACTTGAAAGTAAGAGGGACCTTGCCTGTAGCAGTATTTTTGAACACAGGCTACAACACAGACTAGTTATAAATGTTCCCTGCAACATCAAGCCAGGTCCATGTTGCAGTAGCTAATCATCCTTGATACCACGTTGTTAATGTTTCCAATGTTCCATCGTTGCTTCTGTAGCACCACCCAAATCTGTGACCACCAGAAACATTCACTGGTTGCACTTCAGAGTTAGACGACACACACACACACACACACACACACACACACACACACAAACAATATGAAGCATGTTGTGAAGCAACCCCAAGGCAGAAGACAGTAGTCTGCTATCCAGAGAGTGAAGATAATCATGTTTAACAATCATTGAGCATCTCTTTGCCCTCCTGCTTTCCGCCTTCACAGACGTACCCTTCCGGGTTGGAGCGAGCCGGTCGCATCCGCGCTTCGGTCTGCAGGTTGTATAACTTTTTCATTACATTTCATTACATTTCATTATAGTACAACGGTCTGATTGGTCTAATCTTAGCAATTTCTTCTTAGCTAGCTACATAGTCGTCGTTGTATCAAAGATAATTGCGTAATTATCGTATTTCGTCGTCCTCCTATCTGCCCAACACGTTCACCGTCTACCGTAGCACTGTAGTAACTATCACACTCAACTGAACGACTTGATTGGTGTAGTGTTAGCTAGCTACATAGTTGTCTTTGCTGTCTTCGTATCCAAGATAATTGTGTAGTTAGAGTGTGGAGTCTTAGAGTGATTATCTTAATTTACCGAGGTTAGCTAGCCAGCTATTTTGTCGTCCTTAACGTAGGAGACACTCCTAGCTAGCCAATAGCCAGCCAACGTCTACTGAATAGAACTTTCGCATTCCGGTCGCATTCCGCTTCGCTCCACAGGTAGTATCACATTTTCATTTCATTTCATTACAGTCCCAACGGTGTGATTTGTTTGATCGTAGCTAGCTACATAGCTAGCTACATAGCCGTCTTTGTTTCAAAGATAATTGTGTGGTCTAGAGCGATTTTCTAGGTTAGCTAGCCAGCTATTGTCGTGCTCCTAACGCAACGTAACGTAACCAACACTGCTAGCTAGCCAGCTAGCCCCCGAAAAGCAGCATTGTAGAAACTTCACACTCAACGGAACGACTTGATTAGGGTAGTGTCAACAACGCAGCTAGCCTACCTCAGCAGTACTGTATCATTTTAATCATTTTAGTCAATTAGATTCTTGCTACGTAAGCTTAACTTTCTGAACATTCGAGACGTGTAGTCCACTTGTCATTCCAATCTCCTCTGCATTAGCGTAGCCTCTTCTCTAGCCTGTCAACTATGTGTCTGTCTATCCCTGTTCTCTCCTCTCTGCACAGACCATACAAACGCTCCACACCGCATGGCCGCGGCCACCTAATCTGGTGGTCCCAGCGCGCACGACCCACGTGGAGTTCCAGGTCTCCGGTAGCCTCTGGAACTGCCGATCTGCGGCCAACAAGGCAGAGTTCATCTCAGCCTATGCCTCCCTCCAGTCCCTCGACTTCTTGGCTCTGACGGAAACATGGATCACCACAGACAACACCGCTACTCCTACTGCTCTCTCTTCGTCCGCCCACGTGCTCTCGCACACCCCGAGAGCTTCTGGTCAGCGGGGTGGTGGCACCGGGATCCTCATCTCTCCCAAGTGGTCATTCTCTCTTTCTCCCCTTACCCATCTGTCTATCGCCTCCTTTGAATTCCATGCTGTCAGTTACCAGCCCTTTCAAGCTTAACATCCTTATCATTTATCGCCCTCCAGGTTCCTCGGAGAGTTCATCAATGAGCTTGATGCCTTGATAAGCTCCTTTCCTGAGGACGGCTCACCTCTCACAGTTCTGGGCGACTTTAACTGCCTCCCCACGCCTACCTTTGACTCATTCCTCTCTGCCTCCTTCTTTCCACTCCTCTCTCCTCTTTTGACCTCACCCTCTCACCTTCCCCCTACTCACAAGGCAGGCAATACGCCGACCTCATCTTTACTAGATGCTGTTCCTCCACTAACCTCATTGCAACTCCTCCAAGTCTCCGACCACTACCTTGTATCCTTTTCCCTCTCGCTCTCATCCAACACTTCCCACACTGCCCCTACTCGGATGGTATCGCGCCGTCCCAACCTTCGCTCTCTCTCCCCGCTACTCTCTCCTCTTCCATCCTATCATCTCTTCCCTCTGCTCAAACCTTCTCCAACCTATCTCCTGATTCTGCCTCCTCAACCCTCCTCTCCTCCCTTTCTGCATCCTTTGACTCTCTATGTCCCCTATCCTCCAGGCCGGCTCGGTCCTCCCCTCCCGCTCCGTGGCTCGACGACTCATTGCGAGCTCACAGAACAGGGCTCCGGGCAGCCGAGCGGAAATGGAGGAAAACTCGCCTCCCTGCGGACCTGGCATCCTTTCACTCCCTCCTCTCTACATTTTCCTCCTCTGTCTCTGCTGCTAAAGCCACTTTCTACCACTCTAAATTCCAAGCATCTGCCTCTAACCCTAGGAAGCTCTTTGCCACCTTCTCCTCCCTCTTGAATCCTCCTCCCCCTCCCCCTCCTCCCTCTCTGCAGATGACTTCGTCAACCATTTTGAAAAGAAGGTCGACGACATCCGATCCTCGTTTGCTAAGTCAAACGACAGCGCTGGTTCTGCTCACACTGCCCTACCCTGTGCTCTGACCTCTTTCTCCCCTCTCTCTCCAGATGACATCTCGCGTCTTGTGACGGCCGGCCGCCCAACAACCTGCCCGCTTGACCCTATCCCCTCCTCTCTTCTCCAGACCATCTCCGGTGACCTTCTCCCTTACCTCACCTCGCTCATCAACTCATCCCTGACCGCTGGCTACGTCCCTCCCGTCTTCAAGAGAGCGAGAGTTGCACCCCTTCTGAAAAAACCTACACTCGATCCCTCCGATGTCAACAACTACAGACCAGTATCCCTTCTTTCTTTTCTCTCCAAAACTCTTGAACGTGCCGTCCTTGGCCAGCTCTCCCGCTATCTCTCTCAGAATGACCTTCTTGATCCAAATCAGTCAGGTTTCAAGACTAGTCATTCAACTGAGACTGCTCTTCTCTGTATCACGGAGGCGCTCCGCACTGCTAAAGCTAACTCTCTCTCCTCTGCTCTCATCCTTCTAGACCTATCGGCTGCCTTCGATACTGTGAACCATCAGATCCTCCTCTCCACCCTCTCCGAGTTGGGCATCTCCCGGCGCGGCCCACGCTTGGATTGCGTCCTACCTGACAGGTCGCTCCCACCAGGTGGCGTGGCGAGAATCCGTCTCCTCACCACGTGCTCTCACCACTGGTGTCCCCCAGGGCTCTGTTCTAGGCCCTCTCCTATTCTCGCTATACACCAAGTCACTTGGCTCTGTCATAACCTCACATGGTCTCTCCTATCATTGCTATGCAGACGACACACAATTAATCTTCTCCTTTCCCCTTCTGACGACCAGGTGGCGAATCGCATCTCTGCATGTCTGGCAGACATATCAGTGTGGATGACGGATCATCACCTCAAGCTGAACCTCGGCAAGACGGAGCTGCTCTTCCTCCCGGGGAAGGACTGCCCGTTCCATGATCTCGCCATCACGGTTGACAACTCCATTGTGTCCTCCTCCCAGAGCGCTAAGAACCTTGGCGTGATCCTGGACAACACCCTGTCGTTCTCAAATAACATCAAGGCGGTGGCCCGTTCCTGTAGGTTCATGCTCTACAACATCCGCAGAGTACGACCCTGCCTCACACAGGAAGCGGCGCAGGTCCTAATCCAGGCACTTGTCATCTCCCATCTGGATTACTGCAACTCGCTGTTGGCTGGGCTCCCTGCCTGTGCCATTAAACCCCTACAACTCATCCAGAACGCCGCAGCCCGTCTGGTGTTCAACCTTCCCAAGTTCTCTCACGTCACCCGCTCCTCCGCTCTCTCCACTGGCTTCCAGTTGAAGCTCGCATCCGCTACAAGACCATGGTGCTTGCCTACGGAGCTGTGAGGGGAACGGCACCTCAGTACCTCCAGGCTCTGATCAGGCCCTACACCCAAACAAGGGCACTGCGTTCATCCACCTCTGGCCTGCTCGCCTCCCTACCACTGAGGAAGTACAGTTCCCGCTCAGCCCAGTCAAAACTGTTCGCTGCTCTGGCCCCCCAATGGTGGAACAAACTCCCTCACGACGCCAGGACAGCGGAGTCAATCACCACCTTCCGGAGACACCTGAAACCCCACCTCTTTAAGGAATACCTAGGATAGGATAAAGTAATCCTTCTCACCCCCCTTAAAAGACCTAGATGCACTATTGTAAAGTGGCTGTTCCACTGGATGTCATAAGGTGAAAGCACCAATTTGTAAGTCGCTCTGGATAAGAGCGTCTGCTAAATGACTTAAATGTAATGTAAATGTACGTAAACACTGTCCAGGTGGCTGGTGTAGATTCTAATAGAGCTGAACTCAGACCTGTCTGGCCAAGGCTGAGGTGGGCGAGTGTTTCAACAGAACACATTATTCATGTAGAATGGAACGCAACAGCATATAATGACTTGCAATAATGTAACACATTGACATGCTGCTATGTGAAATGATGGTTGATGTCCTGTAGTGAAGAGATGGTTTCTATGATATGGAAAGGTGCACTTCACCCCAGGGAGAAGGGTCAATGGCAAAATGGTTATAAGACAATACTGATGTATCTATATGAGGGATGCCTGGGGGTGAGTAGCACACACACACAACTGCACTGTTGGAGCTCACATGGCTGAGATAATAAGGGTCTGAAATGAACTGCCAGGTCTGAGATAATAAGGGCCGGAAAGAACTGCCAGGTCTGAGATAATAAGAGTCTGAAATTAACTGCCAGGTCGGAGATAATAAGGGTCTGAAATGAACTGCCAGGTCTGAGATAATAAGAGTCTGAAATGAGCTGCCAGGTTTGAGATAATAAGAGTCTGAAATGAACTGCCAGGTCGGAGATAATAAGGGTCTGAAATGAACTGCCAGGTCGGAGATAATAAGGGTCTGAAATGAACTGCCAGGTTTGAGATAATAAGGGTCTGAAATGAACTGCCAGGTCTGAGATAATAAGGGTCTGAAATGAACTGCCAGGTCTGAGATAATAAGGGTCTGAAATGAAGGTCTGAAATGAACTGCCAGGTCTGAGATAATAAGGGTCTGAAATGAACTGCCAGGTCGGAGATAATAAGGGTCTGAAATGAACTGCCAGGTCTGAGATAATAAGAGTCTGAAATGAACTGCCAGGTCGGAGATAATAAGAGTCTGAAATGAACTGCCAGGTCGGAGATAATAAGGGTCTGAAATGAACTGCCAGGTCTGAGATAATAAGGGTCTGAAATGAACTGCCAGGTCTGAGATAATAAGGGTCTGAAATGAACTGCCAGGTCTGAGATAATAAGGGTCTGAAATGAACTGCCAGGTCGGAGATAATAAGGGTCTGAAATGAACTGCCAGGTCTGAGATAATAAGGGTCTGAAATGAACTGCCAGGTCTGAGATAATAAGAGTCTGAAATGAACTGCCAGGTCTGAGATAATAAGGGTCTGAAATGAACTGCCAGGTCTGAGATAATAAGGGTCTGAAATGAACTGCCAGGTCGGAGATAATAAGGGTCTGAAATGAACTGCCAGGTCTGAGATAATAAGGGTCTGAAATGAACTGCCAGGTCTGAGATAATAAGGGTCTGAAATGAACTGCCAGGTCTGAGATAATAAGGGTCTGAAATGTTTGGTCTCTGTTCCCTACTGTTTGCCTTCTCTCACCGATGATGGCTGAGAGACAACTGTGTACTGAAGTGAGAGAAGGGGGAGAGAAACAGAGGTCAACACAACACAACAGGTCCACACTGAACTATCACATAGAGGGGTAGAAAAAGGTATTCCAGTCGTTCATTAGAAAGAGTCAAAGACCTCACAGAGATGGACTCATATCAACCTACAAGTGAGAGCTACAAACTGGTGAATACATTATATAGAGGTGAATTGGCTGAATTACCTCCATACAATGCAATGCACTTTGAGCACTACTGAAAAGCATTAACTAAATTGGTGCATTAATCATTAAAACGGTTGTCTGCCTCTTTTGTCTTGAACAAATAACAATCTGATATATCATTCTGTATTCCTCTAGAATGTCAGATTCAAACCACACTGTAATCAACCATAGACTGCCTAACATTGTTACCTTCCCCAGTTTCTGGGTTGTTGTGGGTTTGTGTGTGTATATTTCAAGATGGCTTCCTGGATTCCAATCAGCTGATTGGTCAGCCCCATTGCAGATTGGAGCTCTGACCCCGCCCTCTCGTCAGGGAAAAGCCAGTGTTCCTTTGTTAGGAAAGAGCTTCTTTGTATGTGCTGTGTTGTTTGTTGTAAAGCATTTTGTAGCTGCTCCTGCAGAGGTACAGTGGGGAGAACAAGTATTTGATACACTGCCGATTTTGCAGGTTTTCCTACTTACAAAAGCATGTATAGGTCTGTAATTTTTATCATAGGTACACTTCAACTGTGAGAGACGGAATCTAAAACAAAAATCCAGAAAATGACATTGTATGATTTTTAAATAATTAATTTGCATTGTATTGCATGACATAAGTATTTGATACATCAGAAAAGCAGAACTTAATATTTGGTACAGAAACCTTTGTTTGTAATTGTATCCTCAGCTGACATAGGTTGATTATATACACATTCAGAATAACTTTCTGAGTTGTGTTCTCAAATAGAATACAGATTGGATGTATGATGCAGCCTGATAGTGCTGAGTCCCTATTCATTTCTCTGCTCAGCTGGGGAGTGTGAGGACAAAGCCATCAGTTTCCAGGAGACAGCAGCAACATAGGCCCAGGGGTTATAAGAGACAAATCAATCCTCCCAGGAGCATTCATACACTCCCTAACTTCTCCTGAGTTTATCATTCTTTCTCTTTCATTATAGATCATCAGAGAAGCCGGGGCCTCTACTTTAAAACTCACGTCATAAATAAAATATCTCCATTGGGACTAATGCCGGTGTTATTGAATGAGACTGATGTGCGTACTCAATGAATGGGTTTTGTGTGTGTGATTTTGTTTAATTACCCTTATGGGGAACAGAATTCCTCACAAGGATAGTAGAACAAAGACAATTCAGAAAAGTGGGGACATTTTGCTGGTCACCACAAGGAAACATGCTATTTTAGGCTTAGGGGTTAGGTTATGGGTTACAGTTAGATTTAGGGTTAGATATAGTTTTAGGGTTAAGGTTAGTCTTAGGTTTAAGGTTAGGTGTTAGGGAATATAGGATATTGGATGGGAATCAATTATTTGATCCCCACATGAATAACAATACAAAACTGTGTGTGTGTGTGTGTCTCATGGGTAGCACTCCCCCATAAACTTAAACTTTGACCATTATAATCAGGCTTTCACATCAGATTTAATTCAAACTACGTCAAGAAGACAGACCGACAGAGTGGGAGGAAGGGGGAGAGAGGTGGAGACAGACCGACAGAGTGGGAGGAAGGGGGAGAGAGGGGGAGACAGAACGACAGAGTGGGAGGAAGGGGGAGAGCGAGGGAGACAGATACTTACATCATTTGAACAAACTTAATTTCCTTTTAAGAGACTAGAAAGTTAAACCCCACCCCCTCCCCCATAGAACCATCCTGACACCCCACACCTCAACAAAGTCCCCCAGATGGCTTACCAGCCCCCCCATATACATGCTCCAGTTTCAGAGAGAGAGATGGCTGAGTAACCGTGGTCTCCATTCTGTGTGGATGTGAGTTATTCAGGTGAATTACAATAAGATATGTTGCCTCCCACGCACACAAACACACTGGCAAAACATACAGATTCACAGAGCTACACACACACATAGAGACACCAACACACAAAGCTGTGGGCATCTAGCGCACCAAAGGGAGGAAAGGCTAAGTGTATGAGCATTAACTGCATTTCTGAAGTAGAACATATGTAGCTTGTCAATCAATGCTTCTGGTAACGGTCGTCTGATGAAGAAGGATCGAACCAAAGCGCAGTGTGGTAAGTGTTCATGATTTGATTGAACCTGAACACTAGAACAAAAATAACAATGTGCGAAACGAAAGCGAAACAGTCCTGTCAGGTGCAGAACACTAAACAACTACCCACAAAACACAGGTGGGAAAAGGCTACCTAAGTATGGTTCCCAATCAGAGACAACGATAGACAGCTGTCCCTGATTGAGCACCATACCCGGCCAAAACAAAGAAATACAAAACATAGAAAAATGAACATAGAATGCCCACCCAAATCACACCCTGACCAAACCAAAATAGAGACATAAAAAGCTCTCTACGGTCAGGGCGTGACACTTCTGGAATAACTGACCTCTTCACCCACACTTTACCCCAAAAAGCCTCTTCTACATCCCTGTATCAGTGTACTTTGTTTCCTCCTTAATCCTAGGAGAAATTCCCCACAGTACATTAGCCATGGTAGAGCACCATTCTCTGTATCTATTTGCACACAGCATTCACGGTACTAGATCACAAACAAGACACAGGCAGAGAAACACCCTCAAACTAAACAAAGATAACTACAACATTGGTACAAAATGAAAACAAAACAATAGAGATAACATTCATCTCTCCTCCCTCTCCTCTCCCCGCTCTTTATTTCTCCAAGCTTCTCCAACGATCTCCTGCTGCTCCATATCAGATGACCCAGCTTGGTACAGTACATCCCACACCTAACAGGCATGAACGTAGGCAGGCTGAACCCAGAGCACGGAACTGGATGACAGTGTTTGAAAAAATTGTCTCTTCAACAAAACCACATCCCTGGTGGCGTGCCGGCCTTATGGGACATGTGGAAAACTCTCCAAGCCTGCATAACAGACTTATAGAATGGAGTCAGGCCAGACAAATCACACCCCTCTAGCTTTAAGAGGAACAGGTGCCTGTCTATGTGTAGGCTCTATCCACCCAGCTAGAACCGTCACTGTATAACAGTCTCTGGGATGCTAGAACCATCACTGTACAACAGTCTCTGGGCTGCTAGAACCGTCCCTGTACAACAGTCTCTGGGCAGCTCGAACCGTCTCTGTCCAACAGTCTCTGGGCTGCTAGAACCGTCCCTGTACAACAGTCTCTGGGCTGCTAGAACCGTCCCTGTACAACAGTCTCTGGGCTGCTAGAACCGTCACTGTACAACAGTCTCTGGGCAGCTCGAACCGTCTCTGTCCAACAGTCTCTGGGCTGCTAGAACCATCCCTGTACAACAGTCTCTGGGCTGCTAGAACCGTCCCTGTACAACAGTCTCTGGGCTGCTAGAATCGTCTCTGTACAACAGTCTCTGGGCAGCTAGAACCGTCCCTGTACAACAGTCTCTGGGCTGCTAGAACCGTCACTGTACAACAGTCTCTGGGCTGCTAGAACCGTCCCTGTACAACAGTCTCTGGGCTGCTAGAACCGTCACTGTACAACAATCTCTGGGCAGCTAGAACCATCCCTGTACAACAGTCTCTGGGCTGCTAGAATCGTCTCTGTACAACAGTCTCTGGGCTGCTAGAATCGTCTCTGTACAACAGTCTCTGGGCAGCTAGAACCGTCCCTGTACAAAAGTCTCTGGGCAGCTAGAACCGTCACTGTACAACAGTCTCTGGGCTGCTAGAACCGTCCCTGTACAACAGTCTCTGGGCAGCTAGAACCGTCACTGTACAACAGTCTCTGGGCAGCTAGAACCGTCCCTGTACAACAGTCTCTGGGCAGCTAGAACCGTCACTGTACAACAGTCTCTGGGCTGCTAGAACCGTCACTGTACAACAGTCTCTGGGCAGCTAGAACCGTCCCTGTACAACAGTCTCTGGGCTGCTAGAACTGTCCCGGTACAACAGTCTCTGGGCTGCTAGAACCGTCACTGTCCAACAGTCTCTGGGCTGCTAGAACCATCACTGTACAACAGTCTCTGGGCTGCTAGAACCATCCCTGTACAACAGTCTCTGGGCTGCTTGAAGTCAGAAAGCCATGATCCTAGAAGAAATGTCCACCATTTCTTCTAGGATCAGGTACACTTTAATCCAATGTTGTCCAGACCTGAAGAAATTTACAAGGGTCCTCTGAAGGTCTTGTACCGTCCCTGTACAACAGTCTCTGGGCTGCTAAAACCGTCCCTGTACAACAGTCTCTGGGCTGCTAGAACCGTCACTGTACAACAGTCTCTGGGCTGCTAAAACCGTCCCTGTACAACAGTCTCTGGGCTGCTAGAACCGTCCCTGTACAACAGTCTCTGGGCTGCTAGAACCGTCACTGTACAACAGTCTCTGGGCTGCTAAAACCGTCCCTGTACAACAGTCTCTGGGCTGCTAGAACCGTCACTGTACAACAGTCTCTGGGCTGCTAGAACCGTCACTGTACAACAGTCTCTGGGCTGCTAAAACCGTCCCTGTACAACAGTCTCTGGGCTGCTAGAACAGTCACTGTACAACAGTCTCTGGGCTGCTAGAACCGTCACTGTACAACAGTCTCTGGGCTGCTAGAACTGTCCCTGTACAACAGTCTCTGGGCTGGTAGAATCGTCACTGTACAACAGTCTCTGGGCTGCTAGAACCGTCCCTGTACAACAGTCTCTGGGCTGCTAGAAATGTCCCTGTACAACAGTCTCTGGGCTGCTAGAATCGTCACTGTACAACAGTCTCTGGGCTCCCCCGGTGGTTGTAAAATCATTAGTCTATGCCACAGGGTAGAGGGGGAAAGGTGATTGGCTACCAGCACCTCTCCCCTATAAGACAGCTGGGGTACGATTCATTTCCACCTAAACAATCTGACAGACACCTTCTCCACTACACCCTCCCAGTTCTTTTTCTGAAATACATCAGCGCCTAGATAAACCCCCAAAGTCGTCATCCCATCTCTGCCCCACTGAAACCCCACCGGTAACCGTGGAGCAGACCCTATCTGAAGCTGACCTGCTCACAGCGATTCACTCTTTTCCCAATTAACTCCAGCTAAGGAGGCCCCCTCATACACCTTCAAAGCATTTGAGAGAACCTTAACATCCTCACCCCCTGTAATAAAAACTGTCATGTCATCTGCATACGCAGACAGTGCTATCGTGGGACCCTTCATTACACCTGGCACAGAGAAACCAGTAAGCCTCGCTCTTAAAAAACAAGCATTGGTTCAATTGCCAGACAATATAACTGTCCTGAAATTGGGCATCCCTGCCTTATACCCCTTTGGACAGGGATGGGGCAACTCAAGCCACCCCCCGCCTTCACCATACATGAGGCCCCATCATACAGTAAACTCATCCAAGAGAAAAAATAACATCCCCAAACCCAAAGGCTTTCATTGTTTTGAACAAGTACTGGTGGTCCACATGGTGAAAAGCCTTCTCCTGATCCAAAGAAAGTAAGCTCACATTCACATCAGAGAGTTTACAAATGTCTAAAACAACTTATTAGAAACAAGTTATCAACAATAGTGTTTGGCACACAGTAAGACTGGTCCTTGTGGACCAACAGCCCCAGTTATTCTTTCAACCTGTTTGAGACACTTCGAAGTCATTTTATATTCTGCACACAGCAATGCAACAGGTCTCCAGTTTTTTAAGAGCCAAATCCCCATTTTTCAGCAACAATGAAGGAACAGCACGTTGACAGGAATTGAAAAGATTCACACACCACATAATAAAAATCCCCCCAAAAGTGCATCAGGCCAATGCCAGGGGCTCAGCCTGATGAGGGCTTTATAACTGCAGTGGACAGCTCCTGCAGAGTAATGTCAGAGTCCAAAGCAGCTCTCTGCTCAGGGCCCAATTGAGGAAGTCCATGTAACAACTGTTCAGCTCACAGAGGATCACAATCCTCCGCCCTGTAGAGGGCAGAGTAGAAATCCCCGGCATGTTGGCACATCTCACCGTCATCCGTGGTCACCTTCCCATCAGGGACACGAAGGCAGACCATCTGTTTGCATTGCAATGTAGACTGCCCTCGGTATGAAAAAAAACTAGGAGCATCCATGTCCATGAGAGTAGCAAAGCAGAACCTAATCAAGGCACCCTTCACTCTTTCATGTAAAAACGACCTCAGTTGATGTCTTTTGTCCTGTAAGTTTATGACTGGTCCAGGGTCATTCTGAGTGAGCAACTTCAATTCAATAGATGTGATGTCTTGTTCAAGGGCCCTGATAGTTTCTTTAACTTCAATACCAGAGCAGCATACTGTTGACAAAACACATGGATGTGGGCCTTCCCAGCCTCCCACCATTGTCTCACAGACTCAAAATCACATTTAATAACCCTACATTTTTCCCCAAAACAACTAAAACTTTTCACAAAACACGGTGTCATGTAATAACTTAACAACATTAAAATAGCAATAAGGGGATGACCTTCATGGACAGGACAAGTGAATATCAGCAGTATCAATATGATGATCAGAAAAACCCACAGGAGTCACACATTCCAACCCTACCACAGTAGTGCTCAGATACATACAACCTGTCTAACCTTACAACCCTACCACAGTAGTGCTCAGATACATACAACCTGTCTAACCTTACAACCCTACCACAGTAGTGCTCAGATACATACAACCTGTCTAACCTTCCAACCCTACTACAGTAGGGATCAGATACACACAACCTGTCTAACCTTACAACCCTACTACAGTAGTACTCAGATACATACAACCTGTCTAACCTTACAACCCTACTACAGTAGTGCTCAGATACATACAACCTGTCTAACCTTCCAACCCTACTACAGTAGTGCTCAGATACATACAACCTGTCTAACCTTCCAACCCTACCACAGTAGTGATCAGATACACACAACCTGTCTAACCTTACAACCCTACTACAGTAGTGCTCAGATACATACAACCTGTCTAACCTTCCAACCCTACCACAGTAGTGATCAGATACACACAACCTGTCTAACCTTCCAACCCTACTACAGTAGTGATCAGATACATACAACCTGTCTAACCTTACAACCCTACTACAGTAGTGCTCAGATACATACAACCTGTCTAACCTTACAACCCTACTACAGTAGTGGTCAGATACACACAACCTGTCTAACCTTACAACCCTACTACAGTAGTGCTCAGATACAACCTGTCTAACCTTCCAACCCTACTACAGTAGTGCTCAGATACAACCTGTCTAACCTTACAACCCTACTACAGTAGTGCTCAGATACATACAACCTGTCTAACCTTACAACCCTACCACAGTAGTGCTCAGATACAACCTGTCTAACCTTACAACCCTACTACAGTAGTGCTCAGATACATACAACCTGTCTAACCTTACAACCCTACCACAGTAGTGCTCAGATACAACCTGTCTAACCTTACAACCCTACCACAGTAGTGCTCAGATACAACCTGTCTAACCTTACAACCCTACCACAGTAGTGCTCAGATACAAACAACCTGTCTAACCTTACAACCCTACTACAGTAGTGCTCAGATACATACAACCTGTCTAACCTTACAACCCTACCACAGTAGTGCTCAGATACAACCTGTCTAACCTTACAACCCTACTACAGTAGTGCTCAGATACATACAACCTGTCTAACCTTACAACCCTACCACAGTAGTGCTCAGATACAACCTGTCTAACCTTACAACCCTACTACAGTAGTGCTCAGATACATACAACCTGTCTAACCTTACAACCCTACTACAGTAGTGCTCAGATACAACCTATCTAACCTTACAACCCTACTACAGTAGTGCTCAGATACATACCACCTGTCTAACCTTCCAACCCTACTACAGTAGTGCTCAGATACAACCTGTCTAACCTTACAACCCTACTACAGTAGTGCTCAGATACAACCTGTCTAAACTTACAACCCTACCACAGTAGTGCTCAGATACAAACAACCTGTCTAACCTTACAACCCTACTACAGTAGTGCTCAGATACAACCTATCTAACCTTACAACCCTACTACAGTAGTGCTCAGATACATACCACCTGTCTAACCTTCCAACCCTACTACAGTAGTGCTCAGATACAACCTGTCTAACCTTACAACCCTACTACAGTAGTGCTCAGATACATACAACCTGTCTAACCTTACAACCCTACTACAGTAGTGCTCAGATACATACAACCTGTCTAACCTTCCAACCCTACTACAGTAGTGCTCAGATACATACAACCTGTCTAACCTTACAACCCTACTACAGTAGTGCTCAGATACATACAACCTGTCTAACCTTCCAACCCTACTACAGTAGTGATCAGATACATACAACCTGTCTAACCTTCCAACCCTACTACAGTAGTGCTCAGATACATACAACCTGTCTAACCTTCCAACCCTACTACAGTAGTGATCAGATACATACAACCTGTCTAACCTTCCAACCCTACTACAGTAGTGCTCAGATACACACAACCTGTCTAACCTTCCAACCCTACTACAGTAGTGATCAGATACATACAACCTGTCTAACCTTACAACCCTACTACAGTAGTGCTCAGATACATACAACCTGTCTAACCTTCCAACCCTACTACAGTAGTGCTCAGATACATACAACCTGTCTAACCTTACAACCCTACTACAGTAGTGCTCAGATACAACCTGTCTAACCTTACAACCCTACTACAGTAGTGCTCAGATACATACAACCTGTCTAACCTTACAACCCTACTACAGTAGTGCTCAGATACAACCTGTCTAACCTTACAACCCTACTACAGTAGTGCTCAGATACATACAACCTGTCTAACCTTACAACCCTACCACAGTAGTGCTCAGATACAACCTGTCTAACCTTACAACCCTACTACAGTAGTGCTCAGATACATACAACCTGTCTAACCTTACAACCCTACCACAGTAGTGCTCAGATATAACCTGTCTAACCTTACAACCCTACCACAGTAGTGCTCAGATACAACCTGTCTAACCTTACAACCCTACCACAGTAGTGCTCAGATACATACAACCTGTCTAACCTTCCAACCCTACTACAGTAGTGCTCAGATACATACAACCTGTCTAACCTTACAACCCTACCACAGTAGTGCTCAGATACAACCTGTCTAACCTTACAACCCTACTACAGTAGTGCTCAGATACATACAACCTGTCTAACCTTACAACCCTACCACAGTAGTGCTCAGATACAACCTGTCTAACCTTACAACCCTACTACAGTAGTGCTCAGATACATACAACCTGTCTAACCTTACAACCCTACTACAGTAGTGATCAGATACATACAACCTGTCTAACCTTCCAACCCTACTACAGTAGTGCTCAGATACATACAACCTGTCTAACCTTCCAACCCTGCTACAGTAGTGGTCAGATACATACAACCTGTCTAACCTTCCAACCCTACTACAGTAGTGATCAGATACATACAACCTGTCTAACCTTACAACCCTACTACAGTAGTGCTCAGATACATACAACCTGTCTAACCTTCCAACCCTACTACAGTAGTGGTCAGATACATACAACCTGTCTAACCTTACAACCCTACCACAGTAGTGCTCAGATACATACAACCTGTCTAACCTTACAACCCTACTACAGTAGTGCTCAGATACATACAACCTGTCTAACCTTACAACCCTACCACAGTAGTGCTCAGATACATACAACCTGTCTTACCTTCCAACCCTACTACAGTAGTGCTCAGATACATACAACCTGTCTAACCTTACAACCCTACTACAGTAGTGCTCAGATACATACAACCTGTCTAACCTTACAACCCTACCACAGTAGTGCTCAGATACAACCTGTCTAACCTTCCAACCCTACCACAGTAGTGCTCAGATACATACAACCCGTCTAACCTTACAACCCTACTACAGTAGTGCTCAGATACAACCTGTCTAACCTTCCAACCCTACTACAGTAGTGCTCAGATACATACAACCTGTCTAACCTTACAACCATACCACAGTAGTGCTCAGATACAACCTGTCTAACCTTCCAACCCTACTACAGTAGTGCTCAGATACATACAACCTGTCTAACCTTACAACCCTACTACAGTAGTGCTCAGATACATACAACCTGTCTAACCTTACAACCCACAGTAGTGCTCAGATACATACAACCTGTCTAACCTTACAACCCTACCACAGTAGTGCTCAGATACATACAACCTGTCTAACCTTACAACCCTACTACAGTAGTGCTCAGATACAACCTGTCTAACCTTCCAACCCTACTACAGTAGTGCTCAGATACATACAACCTGTCTAACCTTACAACCCTACCACAGTAGTGCTCAGATACATACAACCTGTCTAACCTTACAACCCTACCACAGTAGTGCTCAGATACATACAACCTGTCTAACCTTACAACCCTACTACAGTAGTGCTCAGATACATACAACCTGTCTAACCTTACAACCCTACTACAGTAGTGCTCAGATACATACAACCTGTCTAACCTTACAACCCTACCACAGTAGTGCTCAGATACATACAACCTGTCTAACCTTACAACCCTACTACAGTAGTGCTCAGATACAACCTGTCTAACCTTCCAACCCTACTACAGTAGTGCTCAGATACATACAACCTGTCTAACCTTACAACCCACAGTAGTGCTCAGATACAACCTGTCTAACCTTCCAACCCTACCACAGTAGTGCTCAGATACATACAACCTGTCTAACCTTACAACCCACAGTAGTGCTCAGATACAACCTGTCTAACCTTACAACCCTACTACAGTAGTGCTCAGATACAACCTGTCTAACCTTCCAACCCTACTACAGTAGTGATCAGATACATACAACCTGTCTAACCTTACAACCCTACCACAGTAGTGCTCAGACACATACAACCTGTCTAACCTTCCAACCCTACTACAGTAGTGCTCAGATACATACAACCTGTCTAACCTTACAACCCTACTACAGTAGTGCTCAGATACATACAACCTGTCTAACCTTACAACCCTACTACAGTTGTGCTCAGATACATACAACCTGGCTAACCTTACAACCCTACTACAGTAGTGCTCAGATACATACAACCTGTCTAACCTTCCAACCCTACTACAGTAGTGATCAGATACATACAACCTGTCTAACCTTACAACCCACAGTAGTGCTCAGATACAACCTGTCTAACCTTCCAACCCTACTACAGTAGTGCTCAGATACATACAACCTGTCTAACCTTCCAACCCTACTACAGTAGTGCTCAGATACATACAACCTGTCTAACCTTACAACCCACAGTAGTGCTCAGATACAACCTGTCTAACCTTACAACCCTACTACAGTAGTGCTCAGATACAACCTGTCTAACCTTCCAACCCTACCACAGTAGTGATCAGATACACACAACCTGTCTAACCTTACAACCCTACTACAGTAGTGCTCAGATACATACAACCTGTCTAACCTTCCAACCCTACCACAGTAGTGATCAGATACACACAACCTGTCTAACCTTCCAACCCTACTACAGTAGTGATCAGATACATACAACCTGTCTAACCTTACAACCCTACTACAGTAGTGCTCAGATACATACAACCTGTCTAACCTTACAACCCTACTACAGTAGTGGTCAGATACACACAACCTGTCTAACCTTACAACCCTACCACAGTAGTGCTCAGATACAACCTGTCTAACCTTCCAACCCTACTACAGTAGTGCTCAGATACAACCTGTCTAACCTTACAACCCTACTACAGTAGTGCTCAGATACATACAACCTGTCTAACCTTACAACCCTACCACAGTAGTGCTCAGATACAACCTGTCTAACCTTACAACCCTACTACAGTAGTGCTCAGATACATACAACCTGTCTAACCTTACAACCCTACCACAGTAGTGCTCAGATACAACCTGTCTAACCTTACAACCCTACCACAGTAGTGCTCAGATACAACCTGTCTAACCTTACAACCCTACTACAGTAGTGCTCAGATACATACAACCTGTCTAACCTTACAACCCTACCACAGTAGTGCTCAGATACAAACAACCTGTCTAACCTTACAACCCTACTACAGTAGTGATCAGATACATACAACCTGTCTAACCTTACAACCCTACTACAGTAGTGCTCAGATACAACCTATCTAACCTTACAACCCTACTACAGTAGTGCTCAGATACATACCACCTGTCTAACCTTCCAACCCTACTACAGTAGTGCTCAGATACAACCTGTCTAACCTTACAACCCTACTACAGTAGTGCTCAGATACAAACAACCTGTCTAACCTTACAACCCTACTACAGTAGTGCTCAGATACAACCTGTCTAACCTTCCAACCCTACTACAGTAGTGCTCAGATACATACAACCTGTCTAACCTTACAACCCTACTACAGTAGTGCTCAGATACAACCTGTCTAACCTTCCAACCCTACTACAGTAGTGCTCAGATACATACAACCTGTCTAACCTTACAACCCTACTACAGTAGTGCTCAGATACATACAACCTGTCTAACCTTCCAACCCTACTACAGTAGTGATCAGATACATACAACCTGTCTAACCTTCCAACCCTACTACAGTAGTGCTCAGATACATACAACCTGTCTAACCTTCCAACCCTACTACAGTAGTGATCAGATACATACAACCTGTCTAACCTTCCAACCCTACTACAGTAGTGCTCAGATACACACAACCTGTCTAACCTTCCAACCCTACTACAGTAGTGATCAGATACATACAACCTGTCTAACCTTACAACCCTACTACAGTAGTGCTCAGATACATACAACCTGTCTAACCTTCCAACCCTACTACAGTAGTGCTCAGATACATACAACCTGTCTGACCTTACAACCCTACTACAGTAGTGCTCAGATACAACCTGTCTAACCTTACAACCCTACTACAGTAGTGCTCAGATACATACAACCTGTCTAACCTTACAACCCTACTACAGTAGTGCTCAGATACAACCTGTCTAACCTTACAACCCTACTACAGTAGTGCTCAGATACATACAACCTGTCTAACCTTACAACCCTACCACAGTAGTGCTCAGATACAACCTGTCTAACCTTACAACCCTACTACAGTAGTGCTCAGATACATACAACCTGTCTAACCTTACAACCCTACCACAGTAGTGCTCAGATATAACCTGTCTAACCTTACAACCCTACCACAGTAGTGCTCAGATACAACCTGTCTAACCTTACAACCCTACTACAGTAGTGCTCAGATACATACAACCTGTCTAACCTTACAACCCTACCACAGTAGTGCTCAGATATAACCTGTCTAACCTTACAACCCTACCACAGTAGTGCTCAGATACAACCTGTCTAACCTTACAACCCTACTACAGTAGTGCTCAGATACATACAACCTGTCTAACCTTACAACCCTACCACAGTAGTGCTCAGATACAACCTGTCTAACCTTACAACCCTACTACAGTAGTGCTCAGATACATACAACCTGTCTAACCTTACAACCCTACTACAGTAGTGATCAGATACATACAACCTGTCTAACCTTCCAACCTACTACAGTAGTGCTCAGATACATACAACCTGTCTAACCTTCCAACCCTGCTACAGTAGTGGTCAGATACATACAACCTGTCTAACCTTCCAACCCTACTACAGTAGTGATCAGATACATACAACCTGTCTAACCTTACAACCCTACCACAGTAGTGCTCAGATACATACAACCTGTCTAACCTTCCAACCTTACTACAGTAGTGCTCAGATACAAACAACCTGTCTAACCTTACAACCCTACTACAGTAGTGCTCAGATACATACAACCTGTCTAACCTTACAACCCTACCACAGTAGTGCTCAGATACATACAACCTGTCTAACCTTACAACCCTACCACAGTAGTGCTCAGATACATACAACCTGTCTAACCTTACAACCCTACTACAGTAGTGCTCAGATACATACAACCTGTCTAACCTTACAACCCTACCACAGTAGTGCTCAGATACATACAACCTGTCTTACCTTCCAACCCTACTACAGTAGTGCTCAGATACATACAACCTGTCTAACATTACAACCCTACTACAGTAGTGCTCAGATACATACAACCTGTCTAACCTTACAACCCTACCACAGTAGTGCTCAGATACAACCTGTCTAACCTTACAACCCTACCACAGTAGTGCTCAGATACATACAACCCGTCTAACCTTACAACCCTACTACAGTAGTGCTCAGATACAACCTGTCTAACCTTCCAACCCTACTACAGTAGTGCTCAGATACATACAACCTGTCTAACCTTACAACCATACCACAGTAGTGCTCAGATACAACCTGTCTAACCTTCCAACCCTACTACAGTAGTGCTCAGATACATACAACCTGTCTAACCTTACAACCCTACTACAGTAGTGCTCAGATACATACAACCTGTCTAACCTTACAACCCACAGTAGTGCTCAGATACATACAACCTGTCTAACCTTACAACCCTACCACAGTAGTGCTCAGATACATACAACCTGTCTAACCTTACAACCCTACTACAGTAGTGCTCAGATACAACCTGTCTAACCTTCCAACCCTACTACAGTAGTGCTCAGATACATACAACCTGTCTAACCTTACAACCCTACCACAGTAGTGCTCAGATACATACAACCTGTCTAACCTTACAACCCTACCACAGTAGTGCTCAGATACATACAACCTGTCTAACCTTACAACCCTACTACAGTAGTGCTCAGATACATACAACCTGTCTAACCTTACAACCCTACTACAGTAGTGCTCAGATACATACAACCTGTCTAACCTTACAACCCTACCACAGTAGTGCTCAGATACATACAACCTGTCTAACCTTACAACCCTACTACAGTAGTGCTCAGATACAACCTGTCTAACCTTCCAACCCTACTACAGTAGTGCTCAGATACATACAACCTGTCTAACCTTACAACCCACAGTAGTGCTCAGATACAACCTGTCTAACCTTCCAACCCTACCACAGTAGTGCTCAGATACATACAACCTGTCTAACCTTACAACCCACAGTAGTGCTCAGATACAACCTGTCTAACCTTACAACCCTACTACAGTAGTGCTCAGATACAACCTGTCTAACCTTCCAACCCTACTACAGTAGTGATCAGATACATACAACCTGTCTAACCTTACAACCCTACCACAGTAGTGCTCAGACACATACAACCTGTCTAACCTTCCAACCCTACTACAGTAGTGCTCAGATACATACAACCTGTCTAACCTTACAACCCTACTACAGTAGTGCTCAGATACATACAACCTGTCTAACCTTACAACCCTACTACAGTAGTGCTCAGATACATACAACCTGTCTAACCTTACAACCCTACTACAGTAGTGCTCAGATACATACAACCTGTCTAACCTTCCAACCCTACTACAGTAGTGATCAGATACATACAACCTGTCTAACCTTACAACCCACAGTAGTGCTCAGATACAACCTGTCTAACCTTCCAACCCTACTACAGTAGTGCTCAGATACATACAACCTGTCTAACCTTCCAACCCTACTACAGTAGTGCTCAGATACATACAACCTGTCTAACCTTACAACCCACAGTAGTGCTCAGATACAACCTGTCTAACCTTACAACCCTACTACAGTAGTGCTCAGATACAACCTGTCTAACCTTCCAACCCTACTACAGTAGTGATCAGATACATACAACCTGTCTAACCTTACAACCCTACTACAGTAGTGCTCAGATACATACAACCTGTCTAACCTTACAACCCTACTACAGTAGTGCTCAGATACAACCTGTCTAACCTTCCAACCCTACTACAGTAGTGCTCAGATACATACAACCTGTCTAACCTTACAACCCTACTACAGTAGTGCTCAGATACATACAACCTGTCTAACCTTACAACCCTACTACAGTAGTGCTCAGATACAACCTGTCTAACCTTCCAAACCTACTACAGTAGTGCTCAGATACAACCTGTCTAACCTTACAACCCTACTACAGTAGTGCTCAGATACATACAACCTGTCTAACCTTCCAACCCTACCACAGTAGTGCTCAGATACATACAACCTGTCTAACCTTCCAACCCTACTACAGTAGTGCTCAGATACAACCTGTCTAACCTTCCAAACCTACTACAGTAGTGCTCAGATACAACCTGTCTAACCTTACAACCCTACTACAGTAGTGCTCAGATACATACAACCTGTCTAACCTTACAACCCTACTACAGTAGTGCTCAGATACATACAACCTGTCTAACCTTACAACCCTACCACAGTAGTGCTCAGATACATACAACCTGTCTAACCTTACAACCCTACTACAGTAGTGCTCAGATACAACCTGTCTAACCTTCCAACCCTACTACAGTAGTGCTCAGATACATACAACGTGTCTAACCTTACAACCCTACTACAGTAGTGATCAGATACATACAACCTGTCTAACCTTCCAACCCTACCACAGTAGTGCTCAGATACAACCTGTCTAACCTTACAACCCTACTACAGTAGTGCTCAGATACATACAACCTGTCTAACCTTCCAACCCTACTACAGTAGTGCTCAGATACATACAACCTGTCTAACCTTACAACCCTACCACAGTAGTGCTCAGATACATACAACCTGTCTAACCTTACAACCCTACCACAGTAGTGCTCAGATACATACAACCTGTCTAACCTTACAACCCTACTACAGTAGTGCTCAGATACAACCTGTCTAACCTTCCAACCCTACTACAGTAGTGATCAGATACATACAACCTGTCTAACCTTACAACCCTACCACAGTAGTGCTCAGATACATACAACCTGTCTAACCTTACAACCCTACTACAGTAGTGCTCAGATACATACAACCTGTCTAACCTTACAACCCTACTACAGTAGTGCTCAGATACATACAACCTGTCTAACCTTACAACCCTACCACAGTAGTGCTCAGATACATACAACCTGTCTAACCTTACAACCCTACTACAGTAGTGCTCAGATACAACCTGTCTAACCTTCCAACCCTACTACAGTAGTGCTCAGATACAACCTGTCTAACCTTACAACCCTACTACAGTAGTGCTCAGATACAACCTGTCTAACCTTACAACCCTACTACAGTAGTGCTCAGATACATACAACCTGTCTAACCTTACAACCCTACTACAGTAGTGCTCAGATACATACAACCTGTCTAACCTTACAACCCTACCACAGTAGTGCTCAGATACAACCTGTCTAACCTTCCAACCCTACTACAGTAGTGCTCAGATACATACAACCTGTCTAACCTTACAACCCTACTACAGTAGTGCTCAGATACATACAACCTGTCTAACCTTACAACCCTACTACAGTAGTGCTCAGATACATACAACCTGTCTAACCTTACAACCCTACTACAGTAGTGCTCAGATACATACAACCTGTCTCACCTTACAACCCTACTACAGTAGTGCTCAGATACATACAACCTGTCTAACCTTCCAACCCTACTACAGTAGTGATCAGATACATACAACCTGTCTAACCTTACAACCCACAGTAGTGCTCAGATACAACCTGTCTAACCTTCCAACCCTACTACAGTAGTGCTCAGATACATACAACCTGTCTAACCTTACAACCCTACTACAGTAGTGCTCAGATACATACAACCTGTCTAACCTTCCAACCCTACCACAGTAGTGATCAGATACATACAACCTGTCTAACCTTACAACCCTACCACAGTAGTGCTCAAATACATACAACCTGTCTAACCTTACAACCCTACTACAGTAGTGCTCAGATACATACAACCTGTCTAACCTTACAACCCTACTACAGTAGTGCTCAGATACAACCTGTCTAACATTCCAACCCTACTACAGTAGTGCTCAGATACATACAACCTGTCTAACCTTACAACCCTACTACAGTAGTGCTCAGATACATACAACCTGTCTAACCTTCCAACCCTACTACAGTAGTGCTCAGATACAACCTGTCTAACCTTCCAAACCTACTACAGTAGTGCTCAGATACAACCTGTCTAACCTTACAACCCTACTACAGTAGTGCTCAGATACATACAACCTGTCTAACCTTACAACCCTACCACAGTAGTGCTCAGATACAACCTGTCTAACCTTCCAACCCTACCACAGTAGTGCTCAGATACAACCTGTCTAACCTTCCAACCCTACTACAGTAGTGATAAGATACATACAACCTGTCTAACCTTACAACCCTACCACAGTAGTGCTCAGATACATACAACCTGTCTAACCTTACAACCCTACTACAGTAGTGCTCAGATACATACAACCTGTCTAACCTTACAACCCTACTACAGTAGTGCTCAGATACATACAACCTGTCTAACCTTACAACCCTACCACAGTAGTGCTCAGATACATACAACCTGTCTAACCTTACAACCCTACTACAGTAGTGCTCAGATACAACCTGTCTAACCTTCCAACCCTACTACAGTAGTGCTCAGATACAACCTGTCTAACCTTCCAACCCTACTACAGTAGTGCTCAGATACAACCTGTCTAACCTTACAACCCTACTACAGTAGTGCTCAGATACATACAACCTGTCTAACCTTACAACCCTACCACAGTAGTGCTCAGATACAACCTGTCTAACCTTCCAACCCTACTACAGTAGTGCTCAGATACATACAACCTGTCTAACCTTACAACCCTACTACAGTAGTGCTCAGATACATACAACCTGTCTAACCTTACAACCCTACTACAGTAGTGCTCAGATACATACAACCTGTCTAAACTTACAACCCTACTACAGTAGTGCTCAGATACATACAACCTGTCTAACCTTACAACCCTACTACAGTAGTGCTCAGATACATACAACCTGTCTAACCTTCCAACCCTACTACAGTAGTGATCAGATACATACAACCTGTCTAACCTTACAACCCACAGTAGTGCTCAGATACAACCTGTCTAACCTTCCAACCCTACTACAGTAGTGCTCAGATACATACAACCTGTCTAACCTTACAACCCTACTACAGTAGTGCTCAGATACATACAACCTGTCTAACCTTCCAACCCTACTACAGTAGTGGTCAGATACATACAACCTGTCTAACCTTCCAACCCTACTACAGTAGTGCTCAAATACATACAACCTGTCTAACCTTACAACCCTACTACAGTAGTGCTCAGATACATACAACCTGTCTAACCTTACAACCCTACCACAGTAGTGCTCAGATACAACCTGTCTAACCTTCCAACCCTACTACAGTAGTGCTCAGATACATACAACCTGTCTAACCTTACAACCCTACTACAGTAGTGCTCAGATACATACAACCTGTCTAACCTTCCAACCCTACTACAGTAGTGCTCAGATACAACCTGTCTAACCTTCCAACCCTACTACAGTAGTGATAAGATACATACAACCTGTCTAACCTTACAACCCTACCACAGTAGTGCTCAGATACATACAACCTGTCTAACCTTACAACCCTACTACAGTAGTGCTCAGATACATACAACCTGTCTAACCTTACAACCCTACTACAGTAGTGCTCAGATACATACAACCTGTCTAACCTTACAACCCTACCACAGTAGTGCTCAGATACATACAACCTGTCTAACCTTACAACCCTACTACAGTAGTGCTCAGATACAACCTGTCTAACCTTCCAACCCTACTACAGTAGTGCTCAGATACAACCTGTCTAACCTTCCAACCCTACTACAGTAGTGCTCAGATACAACCTGTCTAACCTTACAACCCTACTACAGTAGTGCTCAGATACATACAACCTGTCTAACCTTACAACCCTACCACAGTAGTGCTCAGATACAACCTGTCTAACCTTCCAACCCTACTACAGTAGTGCTCAGATACATACAACCTGTCTAACCTTACAACCCTACTACGGTAGTGCTCAGATACATACAACCTGTCTAACCTTACAACCCTACTACAGTAGTGCTCAGATACATACAACCTGTCTAAACTTACAACCCTACTACAGTAGTGCTCAGATACATACAACCTGTCTAACCTTACAACCCTACTACAGTAGTGCTCAGATACATACAACCTGTCTAACCTTCCAACCCTACTACAGTAGTGATCAGATACATACAACCTGTCTAACCTTACAACCCACAGTAGTGCTCAGATACAACCTGTCTAACCTTCCAACCCTACTACAGTAGTGCTCAGATACATACAACCTGTCTAACCTTACAACCCTACTACAGTAGTGCTCAGATACATACAACCTGTCTAACCTTCCAACCCTACTACAGTAGTGCTCAAATACATACAACCTGTCTAACCTTACAACCCTACTACAGTAGTGCTCAGATACATACAACCTGTCTAACCTTACAACCCTACCACAGTAGTGCTCAGATACAACCTGTCTAACCTTCCAACCCTACTACAGTAGTGCTCAGATACATACAACCTGTCTAACCTTACAACCCTACTACAGTAGTGCTCAGATACATACAACCTGTCTAACCTTCCAACCCTACTACAGTAGTGCTCAGATACAACCTGTCTAACCTTCCAAACCTACTACAGTAGTGCTCAGATACAACCTGTCTAACCTTACAACCCTACTACAGTAGTGCTCAGATACATACAACCTGTCTAACCTTCCAACCCTACCACAGTAGTGCTCAGATACAACCTGTCTAACCTTACAACCCTACTACAGTAGTGCTCAGATACATACAACCTGTCTAACCTTCCAACCCTACTACAGTAGTGCTCAGATACATACAACCTGTCTAACCTTCCAACCCTACTACAGTAGTGCTCAGATACATACAACCTGTCTAACCTTACAACCCTACTACAGTAGTGCTCAGATACAACCTGTCTAACCTTACAACCCTACCACAGTAGTGCTCAGATACAACCTGTCTAACCTTACAACCCTACTACAGTAGTGCTCAGATACATACAACCTGTCTAACCTTCCAACCCTACTACAGTAGTGCTCAGATACATACAACCTGTCTAACCTTCCAACCCTACTACAGTAGTGCTCAGATACATACAACCTGTCTAACCTTACAACCCTACTACAGTAGTGCTCAGATACAACCTGTCTAACCTTCCAACCCTACTACAGTAGTGCTCAGATACATACAACCTGTCTAACCTTACAACCCTACTACAGTAGTGCTCAGATACATACAACCTGTCTAACCTTCCAACCCTACCACAGTAGTGCTCAGATACATACAACCTGTCACACCTTACAACCCTACTACAGTAGTGCTCAGATACATACAACCTGTCTAACCTTACAACCCTACTACAGTAGTGCTCAGATACATACAACCTGTCTAACCTTCCAACCCTACCACAGTAGTGCTCAGATACAACCTGTCTAACCTTCCAACCCTACTACAGTAGTGCTCAGATACATACAACCTGTCTAACCTTCCAACCCTACCACAGTAGTGCTCAGATACAACCTGTCTAACCTTCCAACCCTACTACAGTAGTGCTCAGATACATACAACCTGTCTAACCTTACAACCCTACCACAGTAGTGCTCAAATACATACAACCTGTCTAACCTTATAACCCTACTACAGTAGTGCTCAGATACATACAACCTGTCTAACCTTACAACCCTACTACAGTAGTGCTCAGATACATACCACCTGTCTAACCTTACAACCCTACTACAGTAGTGCTCAGATACATACAACCTGTCTAACCTTACAACCCTACTACAGTAGTGCTCAGATACATACAACCTGTCACACCTTACAACCCTACTACAGTAGTGCTCAGATACATACAACCTGTCTAACCTTACAACCCTACTACAGTAGTGCTCAGATACAACCTGTCTAACCTTCCAACCCTACTACAGTAGTGCTCAGATACATACAACCTGTCTAACCTTACAACCCTACTACAGTAGTGCTCAGATACAACCTGTCTAACCTTCCAACCCTACTACAGTAGTGCTCAGATACAACCTGTCTAACCTTCCAACCCTACTACAGTAGTGCTCAGATACAACCTGTCTAACCTTCCAACCCTACTACAGTAGTGCTCAGATACATACAACCTGTCTAACCTTCCAACCCTACTACAGTAGTGCTCAGATACATACAACCTGTCTAACCTTACAACCCTACCACAGTAGTGCTCAGATACAACCTGTCTAACCTTCCAACCCTACTACAGTAGTGCTCAGATACATACAACCTGTCTAACCTTACAACCCTACTACAGTAGTGCTCAGATACAACCTGTCTAACCTTCCAAACCTACTACAGTAGTGCTCAGATACAACCTGTCTAACCTTACAACCCTACTACAGTAGTGCTCAGATACATACAACCTGTCTAACCTTCCAACCCTACCACAGTAGTGCTCAGATACAACCTGTCTAACCTTACAACCCTACTACAGTAGTGCTCAGATACATACAACCTGTCTAACCTTCCAACCCTACTACAGTAGTGCTCAGATACAACCTGTCTAACCTTACAACCCTACTACAGTAGTGCTCAGATACATACAACCTGTCTAACCTTCCAACCCTACTACAGTAGTGCTCAGATACATACAACCTGTCTAACCTTACAACCCTACTACAGTAGTGCTCAGATACAACCTGTCTAACCTTCCAACCCTACTACAGTAGTGCTCAGATACATACAACCTGTCTAACCTTACAACCCTACTACAGTAGTGCTCAGATACAACCTGTCTAACCTTCCAACCCTACTACAGTAGTGCTCAGATACAACCTGTCTAACCTTCCAACCCTACTACAGTAGTGCTCAGATACAACCTGTCTAACCTTCCAACCCTACTACAGTAGTGCTCAGATACATACAACCTGTCTAACCTTCCAACCCTACTACAGTAGTGCTCAGATACATACAACCTGTCTAACCTTACAACCCTACCACAGTAGTGCTCAGATACAACCTGTCTAACCTTCCAACCCTACTACAGTAGTGCTCAGATACATACAACCTGTCTAACCTTACAACCCTACTACAGTAGTGCTCAGATACAACCTGTCTAACCTTCCAAACCTACTACAGTAGTGCTCAGATACAACCTGTCTAACCTTACAACCCTACTACAGTAGTGCTCAGATACATACAACCTGTCTAACCTTCCAACCCTACCACAGTAGTGCTCAGATACAACCTGTCTAACCTTACAACCCTACTACAGTAGTGCTCAGATACATACAACCTGTCTAACCTTCCAACCCTACTACAGTAGTGCTCAGATACAACCTGTCTAACCTTACAACCCTACTACAGTAGTGCTCAGATACATACAACCTGTCTAACCTTCCAACCCTACCACAGTAGTGCTCAGATACAACCTGTCTAACCTTACAACCCTACTACAGTAGTGCTCAGATACATACAACCTGTCTAACCTTCCAACCCTACTACAGTAGTGCTCAGATACAACCTGTCTAACCTTACAACCCTACCACAGTAGGGCTCAGATACATACAACCTGTCTAACCTTACAACCCTACTACAGTAGTGATCAGATACATACAACGTGTCTAACCTTCCAACCCTACTACAGTAGTGCTCAGATACATACAACCTGTCTAACCTTCCAACCCTACTACAGTAGTGCTCAGATACATACAACCTGTCTAACCTTACAACCCTACTACAGTAGTGCTCAGATACAACCTGTCTAACCTTACAACCCTACTACAGTAGTGCTCAGATACATACAACCTGTCTAACCTTACAACCCTACTACAGTAGTGCTCAGATACAACCTGTCTAACCTTCCAACCCTACTACAGTAGTGCTCAGATACATACAACCTGTCTAACCTTACAACCCTACTACAGTAGTGCTCAGATACAACCTGTCTAACCTTCCAACCCTACTACAGTAGTGCTCAGATACATACAACCTGTCTAACCTTACAACCCTACTACAGTAGTGCTCAGATACATACAACCTGTCTAACCTTCCAACCCTACTACAGTAGTGCTCAGATACATACAACCTGTCTAACCTTACAACCCTACTACAGTAGTGCTCAGATACATACAACCTGTCTAACCTTACAACCCTACTACAGTAGTGATCAGATACATACAACCTGTCTAACCTTCCAACCCTACTACAGTAGTGATCAGATACATACAACCTGTCTAACCTTCCAACCCTACCACAGTAGTGCTCAGATACATACAACCTGTCTAACCTTATAACCCTACTACAGTAGTGCTCAGATACATACAACCTGTCTAAACTTGCTGAACTGACACAACTTGTATTAACTGTTAGCAATGTGTACTGCCTAACTTTTGCATGTCTTACTCTCCACACATCAGAACGCTCAAACTTAGTCAATAGACGAGACAGACACATTTCTGACCGCAGGTGAGGTTCTTCAGCAGTGCGATCAACAGTAAAATCCACTGCATCATTCCAGTCCCCTAAAACCATACACCCCTCTTGGTCACACCGTCTTAAGGTTTCCTTTATTTGATCAAATGCAGCAATACCCTCTGTAGCCTCATTAGGAGCATAAACATTCAAAAATAAATAAACATAACATTCGCCTTGACCAATAAAACCCGACCCTTGACAATCTCTGTTGTAGATACCACAGTCGCCCCTAAACCTGGAAAACAAGATTGCCACCCCAGCACTGAAATTAGTACCATGACTGAGTCCATGCTGCCCCTCCCACCACAGAGAGAGAGAGACAGAGACAGAGAGAGACAGAGAGAGACAGAGAGACAGAGACAGAGAGAGAGAGAGAGAGAGCGCGAGTGACAGGGGGACGGGATAGGGGTAGTGACAGGGGGACGGGATAGGGGTAGTGACAGGGGGACGGGATAGGGGTAGTGACAGGGGGACGGGATAGGGGTAGTGACAGGGGGACGGGATAGGGGTAGTGACAGGGGACGGGATAGGGGTAGTGACAGGGGGACGGGATAGGGGTAGTGACAAGGGGACGGGATAGGGGTAGTGACAGGGGGACGGGATAGGGGTAGTGACAGGGGGACGGGATAGGGGTAGTGACAAGGGGACGGGATAGGGGTAGTGACAGGGGACGGGATAGGGGTAGTGACAGGGGACGGGATAGGGGTAGTGACAGGGGACGGGATAGGGGGTAGTGACAGGGGACGGGATAGGGGTAGTGACAGGGGGACGGGATAGGGGTAGTGACAAGGGACGGGATAGGGGTAGTGACAGGGGACGGGATAGGGGTAGTGACAGGGGGACGGGATAGGGGTAGTGACAGGGGGACGGGATAGGGGTAGTGACAGGGGACGGGATAGGGGTAATGACAGGGGGACGGGATAGGGGTAGTGACAGGGGGACGGGATAGGGGTAGTGACAGGGGGACGGGATAGGGGTAGTGACAGGGGGACGGGATAGGGGTAGTGACAGGGGACGGGATAGGGGTAGTGACAGGGGGACGGGATAGGGGTAGTGACAGGGGACGGGATAGGGGTAGTGACAGGGGGACGGGATAGGGGTAGTGACAGGGGACGGGATAGGGGTAGTGACAGGGGGACGGGATAGGGGTAGGAATAGAGTTACAGTAAGGAGTTCTTAAGATAAAACATGCATAACATCCTAAATGAGTAATCAAGCATGTTTGAGCATTGTGCTTCCACTGTGTCCCTGGCCACTGCCTGGGCCGTTCTGTCTCCTGGATTAGCAGCTCCTGCAGCATGACACTCATTCCTGGTTTTAACAGCACATGAAAGGCTGCAAGAATTTGTTCTTAACTGATTTGCCTAGTTAAATACATTTAAACAAAAATAAAAAATATATATAACAAATAAGAAACACACTACATATAGGCCCTACACACTTTACTGGGCTGGCAGGGTTAAGAAGAAACACACTACATATAGGCCCTACACACTTTACTGGGCTGGCAGGTTTAAGAAGAGACACACTACATATAGGCCCTACACACTTTACTGGGCTGGCAGGGTTAAGAAGAAACACACTACATATAGGCCCTACACACTTTACTGGGCTGGCTGGTTTAAGAAGACACACACTACATATAGGCCCTACACACTTTACTGGGCTGGCAGGGTTAAGAAGAAACACACTACATATAGGCCCTACACACTTTACTGGGCTGGCTGGTTTAAGAAGAGACACACTACATATAGGCCCTACACACTTTACTGGGCTGGCTGGTTTAAGAAGAGACACACTACATATAGGCCCTACACACTTTACTGGGCTGGCTGGTTTAAGAAGAAACACACTGCATATAGGCCCTACACACTTTACTGGGCTGGCAGGTTTAAGAAGAGACACACTACATATAGGCCCTACACACTTTACTGGGCTGGCTGGTTTAAGAAGAGACACACTACATATAGGCCCTACACACTTTACTGGGCTGGCTGGTTTAAGAAGAAACACACTGCATATAGGCCCTACACACTTTACTGGGCTGGCTGGTTTAAGAAGAGACACACTGCATATAGGCCCTACACACTTTACTGGGCTGGCTGGTTTAAGAAGAGACACACTACATATAGGCCCTACACACTTTACTGGGCTGGCTGGTTTAAGAAGAGACACACTACATATAGGCCCTACACACTTTACTGGGCTGGCAGGTTTAAGAAGAGACACACTACATATAGGCCCTACACACTTTACTGGGCTGGCAGGTTTAAGAAGAGACACACTACATATAGGCCCTACACACTTTACTGGGCTGGCAGGTTTAAGAAGAGACACACTACATATAGGCCCTACACACTTTACTGGGCTGGCTGGTTTAAGAAGACACACACTACATATAGGCCCTACACACTTTACTGGGCTGGCAGGGTTAAGAAGAAACACACTACATATAGGCCCTACACACTTTACTGGGCTGGCTGGTTTAAGAAGAGACACACTACATATAGGCCCTACACACTTTACTGGGCTGGCTGGTTTAAGAAGAGACACACTACATATAGGCCCTACACACTTTACTGGGCTGGCTGGTTTAAGAAGAAACACACTGCATATAGGCCCTACACACTTTACTGGGCTGGCAGGTTTAAGAAGAGACACACTACATATAGGCCCTACACACTTTACTGGGCTGGCTGGTTTAAGAAGAGACACACTACATATAGGCCCTACACACTTTACTGGGCTGGCTGGTTTAAGAAGAAACACACTGCATATAGGCCCTACACACTTTACTGGGCTGGCTGGTTTAAGAAGAGACACACTGCATATAGGCCCTACACACTTTACTGGGCTGGCTGGTTTAAGAAGAGACACACTACATATAGGCCCTACACACTTTACTGGGCTGGCTGGTTTAAGAAGAGACACACTACATATAGGCCCTACACACTTTACTGGGCTGGCAGGTTTAAGAAGAGACACACTACATATAGGCCCTACACACTTTACTGGCTGGCTGGTTTAAGAAGAGACACACTACATATAGGCCCTACACACTTTACTGGGCTGGCAGGTTTAAGAAGACACACACTACATATAGGCCCTACACACTTTACTGGGCTGGCTGGTTTAAGAAGACACACACTACATATAGGCCCTACACACTTTACTGGGCTGGCTGGTTTAAGAAGAGACACACTACATATAGGCCCTACACACTTTACTGGGCTGGCAGGTTTAAGAAGAGACACAGTACATATAGGCCCTACATACTTTACTGGGCTGGCAGGGTTAAGAAGAGACACACTACATATAGGCCCTACACACTTTACTGGGCTGGCAGGTTTAAGAAGAGACACACTACATATAGGCCCTACATATTTTACTGGGCTGGCAGGTTTAAGAAGAGACACACTACATATAGGCCCTACACACTTTACTGGGCTGGCAGGTTTAAGAAGAGACACACTACATATAGGCCCTACATACTTTACTGGGCTGGCTGGTTTAAGAAGAAACACACTGCATATAGGCCCTACACACTTTACTGGGCTGCCTGGTTTAAGAAGAGACACACTGCATATAGGCCCTACACACTTTACTGGGCTGGCTGGTTTAAGAAGAGACACACTACATATAGGCCCTACACACTTTACTGGGCTGGCTGGTTTAAGAAGAGACACACTACATATAGGCCCTACACACTTTACTGGGCTGGCAGGTTTAAGAAGAGACACACTACATATAGGCCCTACACACTTTACTGGCTGGCTGGTTTAAGAAGAAACACACTGCATATAGGCCCTACACATTTTACTGGGCTGGCAGGTTTAAGAAGAGACACACTACATATAGGCCCTACACACTTTACTGGGCTGGCAGGTTTAAGAAGAGACACACTACATATAGGCCCTACATACTTTACTGGGCTGGCAGGTTTAAGAAGAAACACACTGCATATAGGCCCTACACACTTTACTGGGCTGGCAGGTTTAAGAAGAGACACACTACATATAGGCCCTACACACTTTACTGGGCTGGCAGGTTTAAGAAGAGACACACTACATATAGGCCCTACACACTTTACTGGGCTGGCTGGTTTAAGAAGAGACACACTACATATAGGCCCTACACACTTTACTGGGCTGGCAGGGTTAAGAAGAAACACACTACATATAGGCCCTACACACTTTACTGGGCTGGCAGGTTTAAGAAGAGACACACTACATATAGGCCCTACACACTTTACTGGGCTGGCAGGTTTAAGAAGAGACACACTACATATAGGCCCTACACACTTTACTGGGCTGGCTGGTTTAAGAAGAGACACACTACATATAGGCCCTACACACTTTACTGGGCTGGCTGGTTTAAGAAGAGACACACTACATATAGGCCCTACACACTTTACTGGGCTGGCTGGTTTAAGAAGAGACACACTACATATAGGCCCTACACACTTTACTGGGCTGGCAGGGTTAAGAAGAAACACACTACATATAGGCCCTACACACTTTACTGGGCTGGCAGGTTTAAGAAGAGACACACTACATATAGGCCCTACACACTTTACTGGGCTGGCTGGTTTAAGAAGAGACACACTACATATAGGCCCTACACACTTTACTGGGCTGGCAGGTTTAAGAAGAGACACACTACATATAGGCCCTACACACTTTACTGGGCTGGCTGGTTTAAGAAGAGACACACTACATATAGGCCCTACACACTTTACTGGGCTGGCAGGGTTAAGAAGAAACACACTACATATAGGCCCTACACACTTTACTGGGCTGGCAGGTTTAAGAAGAGACACACTACATATAGGCCCTACACACTTTACTGGGCTGGCAGGTTTAAGAAGAGACACACTACATATAGGCCCTACACACTTTACTGGGCTGGCTGGTTTAAGAAGAGACACACTACATATAGGCCCTACACACTTTACTGGGCTGGCTGGTTTAAGAAGAGACACACTACATATAGGCCCTACACACTTTACTGGGCTGGCTGGTTTAAGAAGAGACACACTACATATAGGCCCTACACACTTTACTGGGCTGGCAGGGTTAAGAAGAAACACACTACATATAGGCCCTACACACTTTACTGGGCTGGCAGGTTTAAGAAGAGACACACTACATATAGGCCCTACATACTTTACTGGGCTGGCTGGTTTTATGAGGGAAGCGGTTTTCACTAGACAGGTAAATATCTATGAGCTAGAGTAAAAACGATTTACAGTGGAACAGAGAAACACAGGCTGTCTCCTGTGACCAATTCCCCCTTACAGAAATAGGACTCTATGTCCATGAGACATTGCACCTTGGGAAAGTCACAAAAATGTCCACTTTCTGATAGTGACTATGATTAAACACAGAAGAGTTCCTCCCAGCAGGACACGAATAAGCCAGTCTAAAGAAAATGTTTTTTACCTCAGGTCAATATGCATTACAAACAGCTGACAGTAACTACATCTCACAGGTTCTGTGTGCTCAACATACCACTCAGCATACAGTAGCCTCATTTACAATCCCCACATAGACTGCTAGCTGAGATGTTCAACCTATGGCAGGGCAGTCTGAACTACCTTGGACGTTGGTGGTGCACAGCTGGAGACTAGGCTATATATACAGCAGCATGGAGTACCTTAACCTCACATACTGTTGAGAGGTAAAAGAGGAGGACGTGGAGAAGGCGAGAGATTTGGAAAGATGTAAGAGAGCGCTGGGGATTAAGACGGTCTATGAGAGAGAGAGAGAGAGAGAGAGAGAGAGAGAGAGAGAGAGAGAGAGAGAGAGAGAGAGAGTAGATTCAGCAGACAGGCATACAGCGGGCGAGTGCAGTGCCAGCTGAGGTTGATTAGCACACAGCTCTGCTGCACAGTGACTAATGGGAGCGAGAATGAGAGCCGCCAGAGCATGACTCAAAGCTTCCTGTCTGTCTGTCTGTCTGCTGGGGCCAAACAGGGAACAACAAGACACCCGGAGAAACATTAGAGCTGTCTGCCTGCCAAAGACCTGCAGCTGCTGAATGGAGGTGGAGAAAAAGAGAGGGGGAATGAGAGAGGAGAGGAAGGAGAGAGAGAATTAAGACAGAGACAGGAGGCAGGAGAGATCAAAAGAAAGGGAAAATTCAGATAGGAATAGGCCTGTTGTTACGGGTGAAAAAGCCAATAATAATGTTGGGACAGTGTGCATTTCTGGTGTTAGCTAGGTCAGTTATAAATAGTACAGTAGGATAGGACTGTCCTACTGAGGCTGATCTCTGTAGATGTCTGTGTAGTGTACAGTGGTGTTTTCTCCATTTCTGACACTCTCTCTGCAATGCCAGTTAAACACGCCTTCATTTTCTACATGCAGGGGGAAAAGTGGGTTGCTTAGCAACTTCACCCTGCAGACCCTCCTCTTGTTGGTCTGTGTATTTCTTCTCCACCACAAAACTCTCCCTTTCCTCCCTCCTTCTCGCTCTCCCTCTTCTCTCTCCCACCCTACTCAGACAGAAATATGATCTAGACAGAAATATGATCTTAGAATACACAATGACTTCACCCAAAGACATACTACTTTAAAAACCACTGACATGGACAAAACAGAATATAAAAGATAAAGAACATTCAAACACCCACCCCCATTGATTTCCTCTCTTTTTTATTTCACCTTTATTTAACCAGGTTCTGATTTGCAACTGCGACCTGGCCAAGATAAAGCAAAGCAGTGTGACACAGACAACAACACAGAGTTACACATGGAGTAAACAATAAACGAGCCAATAACACAATAAACAAATCAATGACACAGTAGAAAAAATAAAGTCTATATACAGTGGGTGCAAAAGGCATGAGGAGGAAGGCAATAAATAGGCCATAGGAGCGAATAGTTACAATTTAGCAGATTAACACTGGAGTGATAAATGAGCAGATGATGATGTGCAAGTAGAGATACTGGTGTGCAAAAGAGCAGAAGAGTAAATAAAATAAAAACAGTATGGGGATGAAGTAGATAGATTGGGTGGGCTATTTACAGATGGACTATGTACAGCTGCAGCGATCGGTTAGCTGCTCAGATAGTTGATGTTTAAAGTTGGTGAGGGAAATTAAAGTCTCCAACTTCAGCGATTTTTGCAATTTGTTCCAGTCACTGGCAGCAGAGAACTGGAAGGAAAGGCGGCCAAATGAGGTGTTGGCTTTGGGGATGATCAGTGAGATATACCTGGTGGAACGTGTGCTACGGGTGGGTGTTGTTATCATGACCAGTGAACTGAAATAAGGCAGAGCTTTACCTAGCATAGACTTATAGATGACCTGGAGCCAGTGGGTCTGGCGACGAATATGTAGTGAGGGCCAGCCGACTAGAGCATACAGGTCGCAGTGGTGGGTGGTATAAGGTAATTTGGTAACAAAATGGATGGCACTGTGATAGACTGCATCCAGTTTGCTGAGTAGAGTGTTGGAAGCTATTTTGTAGATGACGAAGTCGAGGATCGGTAGGATAGTCAGTTTTACTAGGGTAAGTTTGGCGGCGTGAGTGAAGGAGGCTTTGTTGCGAAATAGAAAGCCGATTCTAGATTTGATTTTTGATTGGAGATGTTTAATATCAGTCTGGAAGGAGAGTTTACAGTCTAGTCAGAAACCTAGGTATTTATAGTTGTCCACATATTCTAGGTCGGAACCGTGATGCTAGTCGGGCAGGCGGGTGCGGGCAGCGAACGGTTGAAAAGCATGCATTTGGTTTTTACTAGCGTTTAAGAGCAGTTGGAGGCCACGGATGGAGTGTTGTTTGGCATTGCTCGTTTGGAGGTTAGTTAGCACAGTGTCCAAGGAAAGGCCAGAAGTATACAGAATGGTGTCATCTGTGTAGAGGTGGATCAGGGAATCGCCCGCAGCAAGAGCGATATCATTGATATATACAGAGAAAAGAGTCGGCCCAAGAATTTAACCCTGTGGTACACCCATAGAGACTGCCAGAGGTCCGGACAACATGCCATCCGATTTGACACACTGAACTCTGTCTGAAAAGTAGTTGGTGAACCAGGCGAGGCAGTCATTACAAAAACCAAGGCTATTGAGTCTGCCGATAAGAATACAATGATTGACAGAGTCGAAAGCCTTGGTCAGGTCGATGAAGACGGTTGCACAGTACTGTCTTTTATCGATGGCGGTTATGATATCGCTTACTAACTTGAACGTGGCTGAGGTGCACCCGTGACTGGCTCGGAAGCACAGCGGAGAAGGTAGGGTGGGATTCGAAATGGTCAGTGATCTGTTTATTAACTTGGCTTTCGAAGACTTTAGATAGGCAGGGCAGGATGGATATAGGTCTGTGACAGTTTGGGTCTAGGGTGTCACCCCCTTTGAAGTGGGAGATGACCGCGGCAGCTTTCCAATCTTTAGGGATCTCGGACGATACGAAAGAGAGGTTGAACAGGCTGGTAATAGGGGTTGCAACAATGGCGGTGGATAGTTTTAGAAACAGAGGGTCCAGATTGTTTAGCCCAGATGATTTGTACGGGTCCAGGTTTTGCAGGTCTTTCAGAACATCTGCTGTCTGGATTTGGGTGAAGGAGAAGCTGGGGAGGCGAGTACCTGCAGGGGGGGGGGGGGGGCTGTTGGCCTGGGTTGGAGTAGCCAGGAGGAAGGCATGGCCAGCCATTGAGAAATGCTTATTGAAATTTTCGATTATCATGGATTTATCAGTGGTGACCGTGTTGCCTAGCCTCAGTGCAGTGGGAAGCTGGGAGGAGGTGCTCTTGTTCTCCATGGACTTTACAGTGTCCCAAAACCATTTAGAGTTAGAGCTACAGGATGCGAATTTCTGCTTGAAAAAGCTAGCCTTTGCTTTCCTGACTGACTGCGTGTATTGGTTCCTGACTTCCCTGAACAGTTGCATATCGTGGGGACTATTCGATGCTATTGCAGTCCGCCATAAGATGTTTTTGTGCTAGTCGAGTGCAGTCAGGTCTGGAGTGAACCAAGGGTTATATCTGTTCTTAGTTCTACATTTTTTGAACAGGGCATGCTTCTCTAAGATGGTGAGGAAATTACTTTTAAAGAATGACCAGGCATCCTCGACTGACGGGATGAGGTCAATATCCTTCCAGGATACCTGGGCCAGGTCGATTAGAAAGGCCTGCTCGCAGAAGTGTTTTGACAGTGGTGAGGGGTGGTTGTTTGACCGCGGACCCATAGTGGATACAGACAAGGAGGCAGTGATCGCTGAGATTCTGATTGAAAACAGCGGAGGTGTATTTTGGAGGGCAAGTTGGTCAGGATAATGTCTATGAGGGTGCCCATGTAAACGGATTTAGGGTTGTACCTGGTGGGTTCCTTGATGATTTGTGTGAGATTGAGGGCATCTTGCTTAGATTGTAGGACTGCCGGGGTGTTAAGCATATCCCAGTTTAGGTCACCTAACAGAACGAACTCTGAAGCTAGATGGGGGGCGATCAATTCACAAATGGTGTCCAGGGCACAGCTGGGAGAGGAGGGGGGTCGATAGCAAACGGGAACAGTGAGAGACTTATTTCTGGAGAGGTTAATTTTTTAAATTAGAAACTGTTTGGGTATAGACCTGGAAAGTATGATAGAACTTTGCAGGCTATCTCTGCAGTAGATTGCAACTCCTCTCCCTTTGGCAGTTCTATCTTGACGGAAAATGTTGTAGCTGGGTATGGAAATCTCAGAATGGTTGGTGGCCTTCCTAAGCCAGGATTCAGACACGGCAAAGACATCAGGGTTGGCGGAGTGTGCTAAAGCAGTGAGTAAAACAAACTTAGGGAGGAGGCTTCTGATGTTGACGTGCATGAAACCAAGACTTTTTCGATCACAGAAGTCAATAAATGAGGGCGCCTGGGCACATGCAGGGCCTGGGTTTACGTCCACATCACCCAAGGAACAGAGGAGGAGTAGGATGAGGGTACGGCTAAAGGCTATCAAAACTGGTCGCCTAGAGCGTTATGGACAAAGAATAAAAGGAGCAGATTTCTGGGCGTGGTAGAATAGATTCCGGGCATAATGTACAGACAGGGGTATGTTGGGGTGTGGGTACAGCGGAGGTAAGCCCAGGCACTGAGTGATGATAAGAGAGGTTGTATCTCTGGATAAGCTGGTTTTAATGGGTGAGGTTACCGCATGTGTGGGAGGTGGGACAAAGGAGGTATCAGAGGTATAATGAGTGGAACTAGGGGCTGCGCAGTAAACTAAAACAATGATAACTAACCTAAACAGTATACAAGGCATATTGACATATGAGAGAGACATACAGCGAGGCATAAAGTAATCACAGGTGTTGATTTGGAGAGCTAACTAAGACAACAACAGCTAATGAGCTAAAACAACAACAGGTAAAATGGCGATGACTGGGCAGAGAGGGTCGGTTAACTAACACACAGAGCCCGAGTTCGCGGCTGGGGCCGACAGATAAAAAATAAATAAATAAACAGAATGGAGTACCGTGATTAATGGACAGTCCAGCGGGCATCAGCTATGTAGCCAAGTGATCATAGGGTCCAGGGGGCAGCAATAGAAGGAACAGGGAAGCTGCGGAGTAGTCGTTACTACGCTAGCACACGGGCGACATAGCGTTTAAAGTTAGTAGCCCGGGGCTAGTAGAAGCGTCTGCTCCGACATCCAACGGAGGCCGGTTGAAGGCACAGCGGATGGAGTATTCGTCGGCAGACCTGTCGTGGTGATACGGCGGGGCGCCGTGTCGACTAAGGATCCACGCCAGATGGCGAAAGAGGTATTGTAGTTGTAGTAATTTATTTTTCTATCCGGGAGATGCGCCTGGCTCACAGCTAACTAGTGCTAGCTTCGGGGCAGGGGCGTTAGCAGCTACTCGGTAGCAGCGGTGATCCGGTGCCAAGGTCCAGAGCTTACGGCAAAGATCCGGTGGCGTAGTGTGTTATAGCCGTGTTTGGGTGAAGTCCGGGTGAACAACTGAGTAGGCCGGGAGGTGGGCCTCAAGGATAGTTTCGGTACTGGGTAACTCGGTGGGTGCTAGCTAGCTGTGAAGATCAGGAGAATGGTCCAGGGATTACGCCAGGAATCCGGCATTGTAGTGGAGAGACATTCCGTTACTGGTAGGCTGGCGAGAATTATCCAAGCTGAAAAAAGGGCTGGTACCTGTGCAGAAGGTAAAGGCTGCTAGCAGTGGCTAAATAGCTTGTAGCTAATTAGCTTCAGATGGCTAGGTGGTTCTTGCTATAAGGTTTAAAAATTAAAAATAATAGCGGTTCCGTATCACATTGGGTGACGCAGGTTACCGGAAGGTATAATTGAACTAAAATGGAGAAGAGATTGGAAATCAAATTGAAATATATACACAAAAAAATATGAAAAAATACAAAAGTACACGAGAGGACGAACAAAACACATCTGCACTGCTACTCCATCTTGGAGAACAACGCCATCCATCTCTCTTTCCTCATTCTCTATTCCTCCACTCTCTCTGGCTCAATCCTCATCTCTTTGTACTAAAAACTGATTTCTCATCCATCTTCATGTCATTCCATGTTATAACACAGTCCTTAGTGCCTTCAGAATGTATTCACACCACTTTACTTTTTCCACTGTTGTGTTACAAAGTGCGATTCAAATGGATTCAATTGTCATTTTTTGTCAAGGATCTACACAACATACTCTGTAATGTCACAGTGGAAGAAAAAGCCTAGCATTTGTAAAACATTTATGAAAAATAAAACACTAATATATCTTGATTAGATAAGTACCCTCCTGAGTCAATACATGTTAGAATCACATTTGTGAGTCTTTCTGGGAAAGTCTCTAAGACCTTTGTGTCACACCCTGGCCATAGAGAGGCTTTTTATTCTCTATTTTGGTTAGGCCAGGGTGGGCGTTCTATGTTCTTTTTTCTATGTTTTTGTATTTCTGTGTTTTTGGCCGGGTATGGTTCTCAATCAGGGACAGCTGTCTGTCGTTGTCTCTGATTGAGAACCATACTTAGGCAGCCTGTTCCCACCTGTGTTTGTGGGTAGTTGTTTTGTGTGTCTTCACCTTACAGAACTGTTTTGTTTCGTTCACGCTCTCTCTGTTGTTTTTTTGGTTATTGCAGTGTTCAGTTTATTTATTAAAATGAACATGGACACTTACCACGCTGTGTTTTGGTCTGATCCTTCCTATTCCTCATCCGAGGAGGACAACGATCGTTACACTTTGCATACCTGGATAGTACAATATTTGCAATTATTATTTTTTTAATTCTTCGAGCTCTATCAAGTTGGTTGTTGCTAGACAGCCATTTTCAAGTCTTGCAATAGACTTTCAAGCCGATTTAAGTCAAAATTGTAACTAGACCACTCAGTGTCATCTTGGTTAGCAGCTCCAGTGTATATTTGGCCTTGTGTTTGAGGTTACTGTCTGGCTGAAAGATGAATTTGTCTCCCAGTGTCTGATGGAAAGCAAACTGAAACAGGTTTTCTTCTATGATTTTGCCTGTGCTTCTGTTTCTTTTTATCATAAAAAACTCCCTAGTCCTTGCCGATGACAAGCATACCCATAAAATGATGCAGCACCACTATACTTGAAAATATGAAGAGTGGTATTCAGTGATGTGTTGGATTTGCCCCAAACAAAACGCTTTGTATTCAGGACAAAAAGTGTATTTCTTTACCACATTTTTAGCAATGCATGTTTTGGAATATGTTTATTCTGTGCAGGCTTCCTTCTTTTCCCTCTGTCAATTAGGTTAGTAATGTTGTTGATCCATCCTCAGTTTTCTCCTATGACAGCCATTAAACTCTGTAAATGTTTTAAAGTCACCATTGGCCTCATGGTGAAATCCCTGAGCGATTTCCTTCCTCTCTGGCAACTGAGTTAGAAGGATGTCTGTATCTTTGTAGTGACTGGGTGTATTGATACACCATGCAAAGTGTAATTAATAACTTCACCATGTTAAAAAGGGGCATTCAATGTCCTTTAAAAAACATGTATCTACCAACAGCCCTTCTTGGTAAGTCATTGGAAATCCTCCCTGGTCTTAGTGGTTGAATCTGTGTTTGAAATTCAGTGCTTGACTGAGGGACCTTACGGATAATTGTATGTGTGGGGTACAGAGAGGAGTTAGTCATTAAAAAATGATGTTAAACACAAAAATGTCGCTGCGCTGACGGGCCGACCACATGCATTGCCATGCCCCTTTCCACGCCCCCAGCTAAGCTATTCTTAACCAGAAAAAAACCCTGTCTTTACTAAGAAACAACCGACAGTATCCCTCAGGACATCTTCAAATCTCACTGTCATAAACACCATTACTGCATACAGACTCCATGCAAATTACTTTGTGATTTATTTAGGCCTGCTATAAGAAAGGGGTTGAATACTTATTGACTCAATACTTTCAGCTTTTCATTTTTTTCATTTGTAAAAAAATATTTGAAAAAATAACCTGTGTGTAAGCCGATGACCAAATAAATCTACATTTAATAAATGTTTAATTCAGGCTGGAACGCAACATAATGTTGAAAAAGTCTGAACACTTTCTGAAGGCACTGTATGTACTGTACCCCATGTACAGCTGTCCTCTCTATCCACTTCTCCTGCTCCACTGAAGAGGTAGTAATGCTGGCTGATTCTCAACCTTCATTGTAATCTGTCTTTTGCATTTATTGGGGCCTTTCTTAAAGTGACTGGATTTTCTCTACTCCCTTTCCCCCTCTCTCTCACCCTCCCTTACCCCCTCTCTCTCACCCTCTCTCTCACTCCCCTTCTCTTTCCCCCTCTCTCACCCTCTCTCTCACCCTCCCTTTCCCCTCTCTCTCACCCTCCCTTTCCCCCTCTCTCTCACCCTCTCTCTCACTCTCTCTCTCCCCTTCTCTTTCCCCCTCTCTCACCCTCTCTCTCACCCTCCCTTTCCCCTCTCTCTCACCCTCTCTCTCCCCTTCTCTTTCCCCCTCTCTCTCACTCTCTCTCCCCTTCTCTTTCCCCCCTCTCTCACCCTCTCTCTCCCCCTCTCTCCCCCTCTCTCTCACCCTCTCTCCCCCTCTCTCACCCTCTCTCTCTCACCCTCTCTCTGAGGTACAGCTCTATGGCTCAGTTCATGGTGATAAGAAGAGTGAAACATCTTCACTACACTTTAAAACCCACTGGGATTCCTCTGGGACCCCTCGGAGCATGAAATCCCTTACACTAGAACAAAATGCATTCCTTATACTGTAAGTCAGTCCATAGATCAATTCACACACAAGGTTTGCTTGTTTAAGCACTCAATCCTTTACAAATCATTCTATAATCCTCTCCAATGAAGAGAATTGACAGTGAGATTTGAAGATGCCCTGAGGGATACTGTCGGTTGTTTCTATATAAAGACAGGTTTTTTTCTGCTTAAAAAAAAGTTTAGCTGGGGGCGTGGCAGGGGCGTGGAAAGGGGCATGGCAACATGTGGTCGGCCCGTCAGCGCATAAACATTTTAAAGACTATTTTAGAGGCCCCCATCTTGACGGTGTAGTGACATTTTTGCATTTTTAAGATAATTTCCTGCAATTCCACAAATGTCTCCATGTAGCTGAAATAAATCTTTGCTGATTTAAAGCTACTTTCCTGCAATTGTACATATTCTGCCATGGAGCGGAGAGAACATTTTGTGAGAGAGAGTGATAGCCCACAGCCTGGTTAAAACGGCGTGAGTAATTACTAGCTATTCATACATAGTTATAGCAGGGATATGGGGTTGATGATTGTCCCCCAGGACAAGGCACTGGAGTGTTTTCCAGCTCATGTGTAATTAGGGACCTTGTTTGGCTCTGCAATAACAGGTCATTTGGTGTGGCGTCCCATAATGAATTTAACTATGACTGAAATTCAACCTCACTAGGATCCTCCTCCCCGTGTCTGTCTGAGGGGATGGCCATTGCCTTACAGAGGAGAATCCACCATGTTGGTTTCCACACATACTGTACAAAAGTACATGTACAAACACAGAAATTAAGAAAATAAAAATCATTTTTTTTGTGTGTGTGTGTGTGTGTGTGCGCCACGCGCAATGAGCCAGTCCCATTACCGGAGAGTCAGATAACTCTGATGTTTCAGGTCTTACTCTGCTGAGTGGGACACAGCATTCCCCAGCTTCAGTCACTGCTTTACATTGTCTGAATCTCTGTGTTTTAATTACATATAGTTCTCAATAACTTATTTCGATTTTCACAATCATAATTTTTTTTTAATCAGTATTTATTTAATAATATACTGTTGAAGTCAGAAGTTTACATACACTTAGGTTGGAGTAATTAAAACTTGTTTTTCAACTAATCAACAAATGTCTTGTTAACAAAATATAGTTTTGGCAAGTAAGTTAGGACATCTACTTTGTGAATGACACAAGTAATTTTTCCAACAATTGTTTACAGACAGATTATTTCTCTGTATAACAATTCCAGTGGGTCAGAGGTTTACATACACTATGTTGACTGTGTCTTTAAACAGCTTGGAAAATTCCAGAAAATGATATCCTCGCTTTAGAAGCTTCTGGTAGGCTAATTGACATCATTTGAGTCAATTGGAGGTGTACCTGTGAATGTATTTGAAGGCCTACCTTCAAACTCAGTGCCTCTTTGCTTGACATCATGGGAAAATCAAAAGAAATCAGCCAAGACCTCAGAAATAAATGGTAGACCTCCACAAGTCTTGTTCATCCCTGGGAGAAATTTCCAAACACCTGAAGGTACCACGTTCATCTGTACAAACAATAATACGCAAGTATAAACACCATGGGACCACGCAGCCGTCATACTGCTCAGGAAGGAGACGCATTATGTCTCCTAGAGATGAACGTACTTTGGTGCGAAAGTGCAAATCAATCCCAGAACAACAGCAAAGGACCTTGTGAAGATGCTGGAGGAAACAGGTACAAAAGTATCTATATCCACAGTACAACAAGTCCTATATCGACATAACCTGAAAGGACTCTCAGCAAGGAAGAAGCCACTGCTCCAAAACCGCCATAAAAATCCAGATTACGGTTTGCAACTGCACATGGGGGGCAAAGACTGTACTTTTTTGGAGAAATGTCCTCTGGTCTGATGAAACAAAAATATAACTGTTTGGCCATAGTGACCATTGTTATGTTTGGGGGAAAAGGGGGAGGGCTTGCAAGCCGAAGAACACCAGGGGTGTCAGCGTACGGTTTGTGGTGGTGCTTTTCTGCAGGAGGGATGGTGCACTTCACAGAATAGATGGCATCATGAGGGAGTAAAATGATGTGGATATATTGAAGCAACATCTCAAGACATCAGTCAGGAAGTTAAAGCTTGGTCGCAAATGGGTCTTCCAAATAGACAATGACCCCAAGCATAGTTCCAAAGTTGTGGCAAAATGGCTTAAGGACAACAAAGTCAAGGTATTGGAGTGGCCATCACAAAGCCCTGACCTCAGTCCCATAGAAAATGTGAAAATGCCAAGAGTGTGCAAAGCTGTCAAGGCAAAGGGTGGCTATTTGAAGAATCTCAAATATAAAATGTTTTTTTTGTTACTACATGATTCCATGTGTATTATTTCAAAGTTCCGATGTCTTCAATTTTATTCTACAGAAAATAGTGAAAATAAAGAAAAATCCATGAATAAGTAGGTGTTCTAAAACTTTTGGCCGGTAGTTTATATTGGATAAAAACACAGGTATTCAGACAACATAAACATATGCCTTCAATATGGGGAAACACTGAAGCAATACAAACACACCCTAAGAACAAAAAAGCTGGATATAAATCAGCTGGATGTAACTGAGGTATCCATAGACTCAAACCACATCTAGGAGAATTAGAATAAATTAAACAAACCACATTATGATAAATTGGCTATCCAACATGGTGATATGTGGAGAAATCACTTTGCAAACCTCTACAGCAAAATAACAAAGAGCCCAGAACAAAATAATATACAGGTACAAGACAAATTACAAATCCTTGAATTAGCGGTCAAAGACTATCAGAATCAAGAATCAAAAACTATCAGAAGAATTATTGGGAAAACTATGTACTCTACAACCCAAAAAGACCTGTGGTGCTGATGGTATTTTAAATGAAATGATCAAATATACAGACGACAAATTCAAATGAGCTATACTCAAACTACATAGGTAATTTCAACATTATCCTCACTGCAGGTATTTTACCCGATATTTGGAACCAAGGACTGATCACACGAATCTATAAAAGATATGGACAAATTTAACCCAAATAATTACAGAGTAATTTGCATTAACAGCAACTTGGGGAAAATTATCTGCAGCATCATAAATAGCTGACTACTTCATTTCCTTGATGAACACAACAAATGTTAACAAATTACCACACAACAGACCACATTAATACCCTCAACACACTAATTGACAAACAAGTCAACTCAAAGGTAATAATTAATATACTGCTGTTTTGTATACTTCAAGAAAGCATTTGATTCAATTTGGCACTGTCATGACGTTGCCCTCTTTGGGTACAGCGAGCACCCCTCCCTCTGCACCAGCCCTTTTCTATGCACCATCCCCCTACCCCAATGTCTCCTACACCCAGGCTGCTGTGGTCAGAGAGAGGTCGTAAATTCCTGGAGGAGATTATCTCCTCATGGCCACAGTATAGAGAGAGAGTGAATTTTCATAGAGAACAAAGGAATTTCCTCCACCTCACAGAACTGGAGAACCGAACAACATTTATGTTCTGGAGAAGGTATAAAAGATCGGTGAAGAATCCAGCTACGAACTGGTTCGTTTGGTTCAATTTTGTGAAACTCAAGGGAGACATTACGAAACCATTAACATAACGCTATTTATATAATAGCCTCAGATATGAAGCTTACATCTAATTGTTGTATGAGATGAATGAGTGAGGATGATACTGTTTGTGAAATTGTATAATGTGATTTTAGACTGTTTAAAACCTCTTGGTGTTAGGGGGCAGTATTTTCATTTTTTGGAGAAAAAAAACGTTCCCATTTTAAACAGGATATTTTGTCAGGAAAATATGCTAGAATATGCATATAATTGACAGCTTGGATAGAAAACACTCTAACGTTTCCAAAATTGTAGAGATATTGTCTGTGAGTATAACAGAACTGATGTTGCAGGCGAAAGCCTGAGAAAAATCCAATCCGAAAGTGCCCCAGGTTTTGAAAGCGCTGCGTTCCAATGACTCCCTATATGGCTGTGAATGTACCATCAACGAGCTTACGCTTTCTACGTATTCCCCAAGGTGTCTACAGCATTGTGACGTAGTTTTACGCATTTCTGTTGAAGAATAGTCGTATGGGGGCACATTGTGTAAGTGGTCACATGGTGGCTCCGAGAGAGATTCTCGAGTTAAGTGCAGAAGTAGCCATTACTCCAATCGGTCCTAGAGAAAAAGGAATTGTCCCGACGGATATATTATCGAATAGATATTAGAAAAACACCTTGAGGATGGATTCTAAACAACGTTTGCCATGTTTCTGACGATATATGGAGCTAATTTGGAATATTTTTCGGGGTTGTGGTGACCGCAATTTCCGGGCGATTTCTCAGCCAAACGTGAAGAACAAACGGAGCTATTTCGCCTACAAAAATAATATTTTGGGAAAAAATGAACTTTGGCTGTCTACCTGGGAGTCTCGTGAGTGAAAATATCCGAAGTTCATCAAAGGTAAACAATTTAATTTGATTGCTTTTCTGATTTCCGTGACAAGTTTGCCTGCTGCTAGCAAGGCATAATGCTATGCTAGGCTATGATAAACTTAAACAAATGTTTGTCTAGCGTTGGCTGTAAAGCATATTTTGAAAATCTGAGATGACAGGGTGATTAACAAAAGGCTAAGCTGTGTTCTAATATATTTCACCTGTGATTTTCATGAATAGGAATATTTTCTAGGGCGATTTATGTCCGTTGTGTTATGCTAATTAGTGTCAGATGATGATAACGGAATGAGTGAGCGTTCATGTGCAAAGGATTAGCATTTCAAATGTTATAATTATCAACTGTGTGTTTGTTGTCTTATCTCAGTCGACCCCCACTTCCCTTTTGTACACCAAGCCGCGATGCCGGTTTATCCCACTAGGGAAACTCCGTTATCATTTCCTTGTTTGTTTGTTTGTTTATGCATTTCTGTGAATTACTTAGTTAGTAAATAAATGATTTAAGACAATTGATGTATGGATGACTCATTGTGAAGACCTGGTTTGTGCAGATAACCAACAATTTACGTTTGGAATGAGAATAATGTGAGGTAAAATAAAGAATAAGTAATTAATCAAAAGACTAATTGATCAGATATTAAAATATCTGAAAAGTTATATTAGGAAAATTATAGCTTTGTAATCTGAATATTTCCTTGGTGCCCCGACTTCCTAGTTAATTACAGTTACATGATTAATCAGTTTAATCGCGTAATAATAATTACAGAGTCATTTGATAAAGATGAATCTTCAGTTTAATGATGCCAAAGACGACATATACGACGCCCCCGTGCGAGGAATCTAAAATAGTGTAATGACCTGACTAGATCATAAATGAACAATTGTCCAGACAGAGGCCTGAGCTTGCGAATTGACGGTTTATTGAACCAACTTTACACATCCTACTGTTTGGGCCGTAGCACACGCCAAATAGATAACCCACAATCCAACCGTGACCTTCTCTTGTGAAGCCCAGATGTAAGAGAGAGAGAACAAAGGCTGAACCTGGTCTTAACTTCCAATGCCCAACCCCCCCTCCACGCCACTCCGCCAACCACCAGGATGCCCGGCATCAGAACATTCCAGGCATTCCCGTGATTGGCAGATAGCAGGTTGATTGACATGTCGGACCCCGCGAACACCGGGTACTGGTCAGTACAACACAACCACCTCCTAGCCTAGCACATAACACACAGCTGTCTGTGCGGGTCGCTACACAGCCCCCCCACCACAAAGTCCCTCGTCCCCGAGGGAACAAACAAAGTCTCTGAAGCGACCCGGAGGTCTCCTTTGCCTGCGTGGCCGTGATGGTCGCAGAGTGCCCCTCTGGGAACCAGGGGATGAAGGCAGGGATATGGGGGACAAGGAAGCGGGAACGGGTAATACAGTCCGTGGTTCTGGGGAACCACGCGGTGACACAGGGGGAGACAGGGGAGTGGGCTGTCTGGAGCCTTGTCTGCGGCACCTGAGGGTGGGTGCCTGGAGAATGTCATTGCCAGAGAGGGGAATTGTGGGGGTTCCTGGGGTTTGGGGAGAAGAGGCCCCTCTGTATGGGGCTAACCTGTCCCGGTGCAGTGCCACCTTTCTCCCCCTGGGAGGAAGCTGCACCGGTACACAACCTCCCCTACCCTCTCCAGGACACTGCAGGGTCCCACCCAGTGACTGTCCAACTTGGGGCATCTGCCTTTTTTTCCTTAGGGGGCTGTAGACCCAGACCAGCTCCCCAGCCACAAAGTGCCTTCCCCGGGTGTGCACGTCATAGTTCCTTTTCTGCCTCACACCTGCATTCACCAGCTGCTCTCTGGCGAAGGTGTGGGCTGTCTCAGGCGGTCCTGGAGTCTCCGGGCATACTCCGGCCCCGGAGGAACATGAGGGCTATCCAGGGGCCGACCAAACGCCATCTCCGCAGGGTGCGGATCTCTCCCCAGCATGAGGAGGGCAGGCGTGCAGGAGGTGGAGTCTTGGACAGCGGAGCGGCATGCCATGAGGACCATAGGCAGGTGCTTGTCCCAGTCACGCTGGTGTTTGGAAGAGACGATGGCCAGCTGCTGTCCAAGCGTTTTGTTGAAGCGCTCCACAAGGCCATCACTTTGAGGATGGAGAGGAGTAGTGCGGGTCTTGTGCATACCCAGCCTCTCACACATGGTGGCGAACACACGGGACTCAAAGTTTCTGCCTTGGTCGCTGTGGATGGACTCTGCAGCTCCAAACCTGCTGAACATCCCCGCTGTCAGGGCGTCGACGATGGTCTCTGCCTCCTGGTCAGGCAGAGCATAGGCCTCGGGCCATTTTGTGAAATAGTCCATGGCCGTGAGCACCCAGCGGTTTCCACTGTCTGTGGTGGGGAACGGCCCAACTACATCCACTCCCACCCTCTCCATGGGAGCCCCCACTGGGAACTGTTGGAGCTGAGCATGAGAGCGGCCTGGGGGCCCTTTCTCGCTGTGCAGTTGTCACAGCGGCGACAAAAGTCCTCCACATCCCTCTTGTGCTGCCCCCAGTAGAAGCCCTGACGGAGACGGCGCAGTGTTTTTGTGACCCCAAAGTGTCCAGTCCCCACCCCCATGAGTACTCTGGAGCACAGCCTCCCGTAATGCTTTTGGGACCACCACCTGCCACCTCTCCTCTCCCGTAGCTGACTCCTTCCATGCCCGCTGTAGCACGCCATCAGCCAGCCGCAGTCTCTCAAACTTCGACCACAACCCTTTGGTCGCGAGTGAGAGCGCTGTCACCTCTTCCCATGGTGGCCTCACCTGCGCCTCTACCCACTGTAGCACTGGCTGTAGGTCTGTGTCCCGTCCCTGCTGCTGCCGCCATTCAGCCACGTCGACAGTCTGCAGCTCACAGCAGACAGGCCCGCTCGCCCGACACACTGTGGCACAGACACCCTCCTCTGCCCGCAGCTCTCTCCCGTCCCTCTCTCCGTTCACAGTGGCGGCAGCCGTCTGCAGTACAGGGCCGACGGGACATGGCGTCGGCGTTGGAGTGGCGTGCCCCTGCCCTGTGCACCACCGTGAAGTCATACGGCTGAAGCTCCTCCAACCATCGTGCCACCTGCCCCTCTGGCTCTCTGAAAGACATGAGCCACTGGAGAGCAGAGTGGTCAGTCCTTACAGTAAAGGGCAGACCACCCAGGTAGTACTTGAAGTGTTTGACGGAAGCCACAACAGCCAAGAGCTCCCGCCGGGTGACACAGTAGCGGCGCTCATGTTTGTCAAATGTTTTGCTGAAGTACGCCACCACTCTCTCCCCCTCTGGCCCCACCTGGGCCAGCACCCCACCCATGCCCACATTGCTCGCGTCTGTGTCCAGGATAAAGGGCAAGGTGAGGTCAGGGGGGGCGAGCAAGGGGGCCTCGATCAGTGCACGTTTGAGGGTGTTGAACGCCTCCTCACACTCCACTGTCCAAGTGAAAGCCTTGTCCTTCGGCAGCAGGCGGTTCAGTGGAGCAGCAACGCTTGAGAAGCCCCGTACAAACCTCCTGTAGTACGAGGCCAGGCCCAGGAAGCTCTTCAGCTGACGCTGGTCGGTGGGGGTGGGCCAGTCTCTGACAGCCCCTACCTTGTCCTCCATGGTGCTGATCCCCTCCTTCCCCACTCGGTGGCCCAAGAAGGACACCTCTCTCCTCATGAAGTGGCACTTCTCGGGTGGAGCTTCAGACCTGCGGCAGCCACCCTCTCCAGCACACGCCGTAGCGCCCCAGGGCTGACTGGAAGGAGCTGCCATGGGCCAGGATGTCATCGAGGTATACCAGACACTGCTGTCGGGGGATGCCATCCAGCACCCTGTCCATCAAACGCTCAAAAGTAGCTGGAGCGTTGCACAGGCCAAAGCACAGGACCTTGAACTGCCAGTGTCCTCTGTTAGTGGAGAACGCAGTTTTGGCTCTGGCCTCTGGGGAGAGGGGCACCTGCCAGTAGCCGCTGCGGAGGTCTAGTGAGGAGAACCAGGAGGACCCCTAACCAGGTCCAGCGACTCATCGATACGTGGTATGGGGTATGAGTCCTTCCTGGTTACCTCATTCAGCCGCCTGTAGTCCGCACAGAACCTCAGCTTGCCCCCTTCTTCGGAACCATGACGACTGGCGCCGCCCAGGGGCTGTCTGAGGGCTCAATGAAGTCTGCCCGCTGCATCTCCAACATAGCCTTGTCTGCCGCCTCCTGGCGTGCCAGCGGGATACGGCGGGGACGCATCTTGATGGGTCGAGCATCACCTGTGTCGATCTCATGCTGCACCAGAAGAGTCTGACCCACCTCTTCCTCACTCAACGCAAAGTTGTCTCTGAATTCAAACAGCAACTGCCACAACCGTTCCTGCTGCTCAGGGTCAAGACCAACACAGTTCCTCCCCATATCTCCCTCACTGCAGACAGTGTCCTCTCCTCTCCCATCTGGGGTAGCTGGGCTGGGGGTGCGGCCCGGGCTCACAGAGGGCTGTGTCATGGAGGTAGCTGGGGGAATGTAACACACCGCCGTAGGTGACAGGGGGACTGGGGAAAAGTCACACAGCTGTGGGGAGGGGCGCAGCCATGAGTCTCTGCTGCTTTAACTGTTGGAGTAAAGGGTTTGTTGGGTTGAGTGAATGTGACATTAGGGGGGGCCATGGTGACTTCCGTCCCTCCCTGGAAGCTCAGTGTGCCCCTATTTAGGTCTAACTGGCAGCCTGTGCTCCTAAGAAAGTCCAACCCCAGGATACAAGGGTCCTGCACAGCCGCCACCCACACAGGATGACGCACAGTCCTGCCCCCTACTGTCAGAGTCATTATTCCCTTCCCTTTCATGGGTGCCAGCTCACCTGTGACTGTGCGGAGCTGCACAGTTGTAGGCTCACACTGAGTCCAACCTGGCACAATATCTGGCCTCACCAGGGTTACTGTGGACCCAGTGTCCACCAGGGCGGAGCAGGGCACCCCCTCCACAGTGACAGGGACATGACAAAAGTCCCCAACACAGGTCCGGCCCACCACAACAACAGGCTCCCTCCGCTTGCCCTCGTCTGCTTCTGGGGAAGTGGAGCCTTGCTTCCCGTCTGTGCCGGTGGGCTCCTCCTGAAGACGATGGTGGTTGGGATAGAAAGCCAGGGGTCCGCACTACCCGGTCTATGCGGACCCCGAGCCGTTTCCCTGAGCTCTGGGGGACATGGGGCAATCTCGGCGCAGATGGCCTGGCTGGCCACAACCCCAGCAGACCCTGGGACCAGGGCTTGTGTTTCGTGCCGCCTGTAGCGACACAGCCCGAATGAGTTCTGTCATTTCGGCCACCCAAGCAGGCTTTTCCGGCTCCGGGCTGCTCTGCCCCCCAGCTCGCACAGAGGGTGTGTCTCCCTGCACCCCCACCAAAGCCCCAGCTGAAGCCCCAGCCCACACCAGCTCCCTCTCCAAAGCCATCTCCAAGGCTGTCTGCAATGACTCAGGATGAGCCAGCTGGGTCTGTATGCGCAGCTCCGTAGGGGAGAGCGCCTGTATGAACTGGTCCCGTGCTAGCTCGCTCTGCACGGAGGGGGGCATGTGAGCATATGCCCGCCGAGAGAGGCTCTCAATGTCATTAGCTAGCACCCGTAGAGGCTCTCCAGGCTGCCTGCGTCTATTCCTCAGTTCGGAGCGCAGTAGCCCGGGCTGTACACACTGTCCATAGCGCCTCCTCAGTGCTCCCACTAGAGCACCATAATCATGCCTGTCCTCGGGGCTAATCAATATCAAACAGGACAGAGCTTCATCCGTGAGGCATAAAGCCAACTGCAGTGCCCTTTCTTCATCCGACCACCCCTAAAATGAGCTAACAGTTCAAACTGAGCATGAAAAGCTTCCCAATCCGCCTTACCGGAATACTTCGGGGTCTTAACAGATACGGACGCAGCCGGGAACTGGGCGCCGCCATGTTTGTTTACATCCTGAGCCCCAGATTCCTCGTCACGCCGCGTCGACGTCGCCACTCGGTCCGCCCACCAGAATCCGAGCGAAATACACTCGACGAAGCACTCATGCCCGCTTCAGCCACCATCACTCTAACGTCCTCCCTCAAGCGGCCTCTGCGCTCCGACGCCCTGGCGATCTCCTCAGACAGAACCCCGACGTCCATTCACACGCACCTCCTTGGCCATAATCGTCCCCTACCTCCACCTTCACTTTCGGATTCCCTCGAAGCATTTTCAATCCCGTTCTCACCTACGGTAGCTTGCCACATAAGTCAGCTAGCTAGCTGGCTAACTTGTATCAACGTTTTTACTTCTGACACCAATGTAATGACCTGACTAGATCATAAATGAACAATTGTCCAGACAGAGGCCTGAGCTTGCGAATTGACGGTTTATTGAACCAACTTTACACAGGCTACTGTTTGGGCCGTAGCACACGCCAAATAGATAACCCACAATCCAACCGTGACCTTCTCTTGTGAAGCCCAGATGTAAGAGAGAGAGAACAAAGGCTGAACCTGGTCTTAACTTCCAATGCCCAACCCCCCCTCCACGCCACTCCGCCAACCACCAGGATGCCCGGCATCAGAACATTCCAGGCATTCCCATGATTGGCAGATAGCAGGTTGATTGACATGTCGGACCCCGCGAACACCGGGTACTGGTCAGTACAACACAACCACCTCCTAGCCTAGCACATAACACACAGCTGTCTGTGCGGGTCGCTACAATAGAAATAGACTTTGCTGTGGAATTGTATATATCAATTGTGCAAACAGAATTGTACAAACAGACTGCTTTTTATACAAATTGGTTGTGTGTGTGTTTCCATTTTGAAGAAGCTATTTTGAGAGTGCCTCTGGCCGTGTGTCGATAGCAATGAGGGATAAATTCCAGATTTAGTCCGTTAGGTCAAACGGTCCTATTTCTGTCAGTCAATATTAACTTCTAGAGCAAGGACATAGAGCCAGTAAGGTTAGAAATGAGAAGATATACGTTCGGTGACCGAGCCAAAGTATTCTGTCCGCCTACCGCACTAAGCAACTGTGGGCAGACCACAGGCATATCTGTATTTAAATGGGTTAATATGAGACGTCAAGTAAACCCACCCTTTCCATGGTGAGAGAACCCTATTTTGTGCTTGGAAGTGAGATTTCTGAACAAAGTAGGATTAGCTTGTACGAGATGCTAAGGTAAAAAAAGGGGAAACATTTTTCACTTCCTGTTGTTCCGTTTAAATTCCTCCGCCTTGCGCGACGGAAGTCCCGCCCTTTGTACTTACGTTTGATTTCAGCATTCTGCATCACTGGTGGTGAAGAATCGGGAAATCCAAACGTGGATCACATTAACATAATCCAGCAATCTCAATTGCTTGGGTTTCATTGTCTCATTCAATTTATTTATTTAAATTGTCGAACATACCATTCTAGGTTGGTTATCTTCCGGGTTGGAGCGAGCGGTCGCATCTGCACTCGGTCCGCAGGTAGTATTACATTTCATTACATTTCATTATAGTACAACGGTTTGATTTGTCTAATCTTATCAATTTCTTCTTAGCTAGCTACACAGCCGTCTTTGTATCATAGATAATTGCGTAATTATCGTATTTCGTCGTCCTAACGCAGTCTACACTGCCCTGCAGCTAGCCAGCTAGCTAACGTCCACCGTTAGCTAGTCCACCGTCTACCGATTAGCAGCACAACTATTACACTCAACTGAACGACTTGATTAGTGTAGTGTTAGCTAGCTACATAGTTGTCTTTGCTGTCTTCGTACCCAAGATAATTGTGTAGTTTAGAGTGTGTAGTTTTATGTCGTCCTTAACATAGGAGACTCTGCTAGCTAGCCAACAGCTAGCCAACGTCTACCGAACAGAACTTCTGCACTCAACAATCCGGTCGCATTTCGCTTCGCTCCACAGGTAGTATCACATTTTTCATTTCATTTCATTACAGTACAACGGCTTGATTTGTTTGATCGTAGCTAGCTACATAGCTAGCTACATAGCCGTCTTTGTATCAAAGATAATTGTGTAGTCTAGAGCGATTTCCTAGGTTAGTTAGCCAGCTATTGTCGTTCTTTTAACGCAACGTAACGTAATCAACACTGCTAGCTAGCCAGCTAGCCCCGAATAGCAGCACAGTAGAAACTATTACACTCAACGGAACGACTTGATTAGTGTAGTGTCAACAACGCAGCCAATGCCAACTAGCCTACTTAGTCAACAACGCAGCCTCTGCCAGCTAGCCTACTTCAGCAGTACTGTATCATTTTAATCATTTTAGTCAATAAGATTCTTGCTACGTAAGCTTAACTCTCTGAACACTCGTGACGTGTAGTCCACTTGTCATTCCAATCTCCTTTGCATTAGCGTAGCCTCTTGTGTAGCCTGTCAACTATGTGTCTGTCTATCCCTGTTTTCTCCTCTCTGCACAGACCATACAAACGCTCCACACCGCGTGGCCGCGGCCACCCTAATCTGGTGGTCCCAGCGCGCACGACCCACGTGGAGTTCCAGGTCTCCGGTAGCCTCTGGAACTGCCGATCTGCGGCCAACAAGGCAGAGTTCATCTCCGCCTATGTCTCCCTCCAGTCCCTCGACTTCTTGGCACTGACGGAAACATGGATCACCACAGACAACACTGCTACTCCTACTGCTCTCTCTTCGTCTGCCCACGTGTTCTCGCACACCCCGAGAGCTTCTGGTCAGCGGGGTGGTGGCACCGGGATCCTCATCTCTCCCAAGTGGTCATTCTCTCTTTCTCCCTTACCCATCTGTCTATCGCCTCCTTTGAATTCCATGCTGTCACAGTTACCAGCCCTTTCAAGCTTAACATCCTTATCATTTATCGCCCTCCAGGTTCCCTCGGAGAGTTCATCAATGAGCTTGATGCCTTGATAAGCTCCTTTCCTGAGGACGGCTCACCTCTCACAGTTCTGGGTGACTTTAACCTCCCCACGCCTACCTTTGACTCATTCCTCTCTGCCTCCTTCTTTCCACTCCTCTCCTCTTTTGACCTCACCCTCTCACCTTCCCCCTACTCACAAGGCAGGAAATACGCTCGACCTCATCTTTACTAGATGCTGTTCTTCCACTAACCTCGTTGCAACTCCCCTCCAAGTCTCCGACCACTACCTTGTATCCTTTTTCCCTCTCGCTCTCATCCAACACTTCCCACACTGCCCCTACTCGGATGGTATCGCGCCGTCCCAACCTTCGCTCTCTCTCCCCCGCTACTCTCTCCTCTTCCATCCTATCATCTCTTCCCTCTGCTCAAACCTTCTCCAACCTATCTCCTGATTCTGCCTCCTCAACCCTCCTCTCCTCCCTTTCTGCATCCTTTGACTCTCTATGTCCCCTATCCTCCAGGCCGGCTCGGTCCTCCCCTCCCGCTCCGTGGCTCGACGACTCATTGCGAGCTCACAGAACAGGGCTCCGGGCAGCCGAGCGGAAATGGAGGAAAACTCGCCTCCCTGCGGACCTGACATCCTTTCACTCCCTCCTCTCTACATTTTCCTCTTCTCTCTCTGCTGCTAAAGCCACTTTCTACCACTCTAAATTCCAAGCATCTGCCTCTAACCCTAGGAAGCTCTTTGCAACCTTCTCCTCCCTCCTGAATCCTCCTCCCCCTCCCCCTCCTCCCTCTCTGCAGATGACTTCGTCAACCATTTTGAAAAGAAGGTCGACGACATCCGATCCTCGTTTGCTAAGTCAAACGACACCGCTGGTTCTGCTCACACTGCCCTACCCTGTGCTCTGACCTCTTTCTCCCCTCTCTCTCCAGATGAAATCTCGCGTCTTGTGACGGCCGGCCGCCCTACAACCTGCCCGCTTGACCCTATCCCCTCCTCTCTTCTCCAGACCATTTCCGGAGACCTCCTCCCTTACCTCACCTCGCTCATCAACTCATCCCTGACCGCTGGCTCGTCCCTTCCGTCTTCAAGAGAGCGAGAGTTGCACCCCTTCTGAAAAAACCTACACTCGATCCCTCCGATGTCAACAACTACAGACCAGTATCCCTTCTTTCTTTTCTCTCCAAAACTCTTGAACGTGCCGTCCTTGGCCAGCTCTCCCGCTATCTCTCTCAGAATGACCTTCTTGATCCAAATCAGTCAGGTTTCAAGACTAGTCATTCAACTGAGACTGCTCTTCTCTGTATCACGGAGGAGCTCCGCACTGCTAAAGCTAACTCTCTCTCCTCTGCTCTCATCCTTCTAGACCTATCGGCTGCCTTCGATACTGTGAACCATCAGATCCTCCTCTCCACCCTCTCCGAGTTGGGCATCTCCGGCGCGGCCCACGCTTGGATTGCGTCCTACCTGACAGGTCGCTCCTACCAGGTGGCGTGGCGAGAATCCGTCTCCACACCACGTGCTCTCACCACTGGTGTCCCCCAGGGCTCTGTTCTAGGCCCTCTCCTATTCTCGCTATACACCAAGTCACTTGGCTCTGTCATAACCTCACATGGTCTCTCCTATCATTGCTATGCAGACGACACACAATTAATCTTCTCCTTTCCCCTTCTGATGACCAGGTGGCGAATCGCATCTCTGCATGTCTGGCAGACATATCCGTGTGGATGACGGATCACCACCTCAAGCTGAACCTCGGCAAGACGGAGCTGCTCTTCCTCCCGGGAAGGACTGCCCGTTCCATGATCTCGCCATCACGGTTGACAACTCCATTGTGTCCTCCTCCCAGAGCGCTAAGAACCTTGGCGTGATCCTGGACAACACCCTGTCGTTCTCAACTAACATCAAGGCGGTGGCCCGTTCCTGTAGGTTCATGCTCTACAACATCCGCAGAGTACGACCCTGCCTCACACAGGAAGCGGCGCAGGTCCTAATCCAGGCACTTGTCATCTCCCGTCTGGATTACTGCAACTCGCTGTTGGCTGGGCTCCCTGCCTGTGCCATTAAACCCCTACAACTCATCCAGAACGCCGCAGCCCGTCTGGTGTTCAACCTTCCCAAGTTCTCTCACGTCACCCCGCTCCTCCGCTCCCTCCACTGGCTTCCAGTTGAAGCTCGCATCCGCTACAAGACCATGGTGCTTGCCTACGGAGCTGTGAGGGGAACGGCACCTCAGTACCTCCAGGCTCTGATCAGGCCCTACACCCAAACAAGGGCACTGCGTTCATCCACCTCTGGCCTGCTCGCCTCCCTACCACTGAGGAAGTACAGTTCCCGCTCAGCCCAGTCAAAACTGTTCGCTGCTCTGGCCCCCAATGGTGGAACAAACTCCCTCACGACGCCAGGACAGCGGAGTCAATCACCACCTTCCGGAGACACCTGAAACCCCACCTCTTTAAGGAATACCTAGGATAGGATAAAGTAATCCCTCTCACCCCCCCTCCCCCTGAAAAGATTTAGATGCACTACTGTTCCACTGGAGGTCATAAGGTGAATGCACCAATTTGTAAGTCGCTCTGGATAAGAGCGTCTGCTAAATGACTTAAATGTAAATGTAAATGTAGGTTCTTCCAATTAAATGAGACACCTTAAACTTTGCAAAAGTAACCTAGATGAACCAACTTCCCAGGTTAATTTAAAGTTTAATTCCCAGATACCCTTTCCAGGTATGATTAACCATTATCATTGATCAATTCAATTTGCTTTTGTAAATTCATTCACGTCCAACTTCCACAGTACTGTCCAGTACTGATGGTTCATTAACGTCTATAAATAGATTAAAATCGTCTTTGCAGCTCCCAACATATTCCAAAACCAAACTTCGGAAAATTAGGGGGAAAAACATTCCTAATAATGTGCAAGTTATCGGAGGGGGTAGTCCCCACTCGCCCGCTAATTAGTGAACCTCCACCCGTAAATGGATTGATCTCTGACCTCAGCAGCGATACCAACCCTAATTATGCCATTAGTGGAAAAGCAGACAACAACACTTTCCAAAATCAACCATCGGGCGCAGGCCTTGTAAAGGTTCTCTCCAGTCTAGCCCTGATGTCTTGCCATCCGAGATTGGCATCTGTCCAATACCGCAGTGCACAGCTGAAGCACGAGCAGGTAACGGTAGACATAAAAGGACAGGTGGAGAGATCCGGGAAACCAATGCTAGCTATGGAACTGCGCTTGAAAACTGAACAATTAAATGGAATTGCAAAAACGTATGACGATGAACAAGCACAAGCTCTTCAACAAAATCGTCTTCTACAGGAACAAAAATATTTGCTACAGGAACAACTCGATTTAAAGGAACAACTCAAAACTAAATACAATGATGCCCACGCCAAACTAGATAAATCTGAAGAGTTATCTACAAACAGGAGTGCTCAACTTGATAACATGCATGCAGTTTTGTTGAACATTACTCAAAGTAACACGGTTCTCCTCAAAACGCTGCAGACCAAAGACGATCAGTTAATGAACACAATGACCAAGATGGATGACAAATCAGCAGAATTCATTGAAGTCGCTGACCAGATGAATGATGAGAGAACTCGGGTGATGAAGATGGAAATCTTGATTTCTAAGCAAACGGAAGAAATCTCATCACTGAATCTCTCGCTCCGTACTCAAGATCTCTATCTGCAAACCATGACAGATAAGTTTGAGACCGAAAGGAGCAAGTGCGACACTCTCACGTGTCCAAAATCAGTACTCTAAGCGCTCAAGTGGACTTTGCAATGCAGCAGAATACCACCCTTAGGTACCATCTGGAGGAAGCCCAGAATGGTCACGTTCTACAGCGTAACTACCAATCCAAGCAACCGGAGCCCTGTACTCACAGGAGTAAAGATGATAGGTTTCAGAACTTGCCTCCCTCATGTGTCCCTCAGTCTTCTCCTCTTGGCCATTCGGTACTGAGTAATATTGCGCCTCTTGGCCAACAACAAGGCTTGGCTTCTCCTCTTGGCCTTTCGGCCCCAATCTCTCCACAGGGTGAAGCCAACCCTCTCCGCCCGCTTGGCGCGGAATACCTTGACAAACTCATCAAGAATTTCCCCACCTTTGATCCCGTTCCAGGTCAGCCAAACGATACTGAGACGTTCCTAGCTGACATAGAGGACGCGTTGGATGGCTACCCGAACACTACGGGTTCTCAAATCAAATCAAATTTATTTATATAGCCCTTCGTACATCAGCTGATATCTCAAAGTGCTGTACAGAAACCCAGCCTAAAACCCCAAACAGCAAGCAATGCAGGTGTAAAAGCACGGTGGCTAGGAAAAACTCCCTAGAAAGGCCAAAACCTAGGAAGAAACCTAGAGAGGAACCAGGCTATGTGGGGTGGCCAGTCCTCTTCTGGCTGTGCCGGGTGGAGATTATAACAGAACATGTTAAGATGTTCAAATGTTCATAAATGACCAGCATGGTCGAATAATAATAAGGCAGAACAGTTGAAACTGGAGCAGCAGCACAGTCAGGTGGACTGGGTTCTGACAGGGTTTACCTGTTGAAGCGAACGTCGAATAGACACGTGACAAGGTTAATTCGTCTACAGCAGCAACACGTGCTAAATGACTACGCTAAACTGGTCACAGCTTTGAAATTAGAATTCTGCGACTCGCAAACACGATAGCTCACTGGCTAACACCGTCAACGAACACCCACAAGCTTACTATCATAGGCTTCGTTCAGCTTACTTTGGCCTACTCACTGAAACAGGCATGGAAGACCTGTTATCATTTAAACAAATGTTCCTGTTGAACATGTATCCCACCTTCATTACCTACTTGGGCCCTGCCGCCCACGTCGGCTTGCCCATCTTACAACTCAGAGAGCTTGCAAGCACAGCTTTTGAGGCATCAAAAGTTCACAACGCTAAGAGCCCTGACCACTCTGTTTTGAAGTTTGACCAGGAGCACTCACTCCAGTTAGAGGGTGCATTATCGGGTATTGGAGCGTTGAGAGATGACGCACAACAACGGTTTCTACCAGAAAACCATGATTCCAATAACCACAGCGGTCGAAATATCTGTAAAGTACGTCGCCATCAACATGACTATCGCTACAATCGACATGTTCACTACGTTCCTGCACCCAACCCACACAAAGTGTCAGAGCACAAGGGTAACAAAGGGTTGAAGGATGATCAAAACGTAGACCAATGTTCTCCAGAAGTTCCACTACGGGAAGAACTAAAGTGAGAACAATTTGAGAAAGCTGTGGGCTGTACACATCCCATCTGTAAATAGCCCATCCAACTACCTACCTCATCCCCATATTGTTTTTATTTACTTTTTTAATCTTTTGCACACCAGTATTGCTACTTGCACATCCTCATCTGCACATATATCACTCCAGTGTAAATTGCTAAATTGTAATGACTTCGCTACTATGGCCTATTTATTGCCTTACCCCTTTACTACATTTGCACACACTGTATATAGATTTTTCTACTGTGTTATTGACTGTACTTTTGTTCATTCCATGTGTAACTCTGTGTTGTTGTTTTTGTCGCACTGCTTTGCTTTATCTTGGCCAGGTCGCAGTTGTAAATGAGAACTTGTTCTCAACTGGCCTACCTGGTTAAATAAAGAATTGAATTTTTTTTTGAAAAAGAGCCTTCTATGCAATTATTGGAACATTAAAATCGAAATTCGAATTCCAATTAGAATCTGCCTCAAATGTTTCCAATCAGTGATAGAACCAATGGCACTATATGGTAGCGAAGTATGGGGTCCAGTCTCTAATAATTAATTTACCAAATGGGACAAACATCCAATCGAAATACTGCATGCAGAGTTTTGCAAGAGCGTATTCCAAATTTTACAACCATGTAAATGAATCAACCCCAAAACATTTAATCACACAGTCCTACAATTTAGGTATTTTAATAAGATCCCCATTAGCTGTGCAAACACAGCAGCTACTCTTCCTGGGGTCCACATAAAACATAAAACATTAGCTACTCTTCCTGGGGTCCACATAAAACATTAGCTACTCTTCCTGGGGTCAACATAAAACATAAAACATTAGCTACTCTTCCTGGGGTCCACATAAAACATAAAACATTAGCTACTCTTCCTGGGGTCAACATAAAACATAAAACATTAGCTACTCTTCCTGGGGTCAACATAAAACATAAAACATTAGCTACTCTTCCTGAGGTCCACATAAAACATAAAACATTAGCTACTCTTCCTGGGGTCAACATAAAACATAAAACATTAGCTACTCTTCCTGGGGTCAACATAAAACATTAGCTACTCTTCCTGGGGTCCACACAAAACACAAAACATTAGCTACTCTTCCTGGGGTCCACATAAAACATAAAACATTAGCTACTCTTCCTGGGGTCCACACAAAACATAAAACATTAGCTACTCTTCCTGGGGTCCACACAAAACATAAAACATTAGCTACTCTTCCTGGGGTCCACACAAAACATAAAACATTAGCTACTCTTCCTGGGGTCCACACAAAACATAAAACATTAGCTACTCTTCCTTGGGTCCACACAAAACATAAAACATTAGCTACTCTTCCTGGGGTCCACATAAAACATAAAACATTAGCTACTCTTCCTGGGGTCCACACAAAACATAAAACATTAGCTACTCTTCCTGGGGTCCACACAAAACATAAAACATTTAGCACAAAACATCTTCCTTCCTGGGGTCCACACAAAACATAAAACATTAGCTACTCTTCCTGGGGTCCACACAAAACATAAAACATTAGCTACTCTTCCTGGGGTCCACACAAAACATAAAACATTAGCTACTCTTCCTGGGGACCACACAAAACATAAAACATTAGCTACTCTTCCTGGGGTCAACATAAAACATAAAACATTAGCTACTCTTCCTGGGGTCCACACAAAACATAAAACATTAGCTACTCTTCCTGGGGTCCACACAAAACATAAAACATTAGCTACTCTTCCTGGGGTCAACATAAAACATAAAACATTAGCTACTCTTCCTGGGGTCCACATAAAACATAAAACATTAGCTACTCTTCCTGGGGTCCACACAAAACATAAAACATTAGCTACTCTTCCTGGGGTCAACATAAAACATAAAACATAAAACATTAGCTACTCTTCCTGGGGTCCACACAAAACATAAAACATTAGCTACTCTTCCTGGGGTCCACCAAAACATAAAACATTAGCTAACACAAAACATAAAACATTAGCTACTCTTCCTGGGGTCCACACAAAACATAAAACATTAGCTACTCTTCCTGGGGTCCACACAAAACATAAAACATTAGCTACTCTTCCTTCACACAAAACATAAAACATTAGCTACTCTTCCTGGGGTCCACACAAAACATAAAACATAGCTAGCTACTAAAACTTCCTGGGGTCCACACAAAACATAAAACATTAGCTACTCTTCCTGGGGTCCACACAAAACATAAAACATTAGCTACTCTTCCTGGGGTCCACACAAAACATAAAACATTAGCTACTCTTCCTGGGGTCCACACAAAACATAAAACATTAGCTACTCTTCCTGGGGTCCACACAAAACATAAAACATTAGCTACTCTTCCTGGGGTCCACACAAAACATAAAACATTAGCTACTCTTCCTGGGGTCCACACAAAACATAAAACATTAGCTACTCTTCCTGGGGTCCACACAAAACATAAAACATTAGCTACTCTTCCTGGGGTCAACATAAAACATAAAACATTAGCTACTCTTCCTGGGGTCCACACAAAACATAAAACATTAGCTACTCTTCCTGGGGTCCACACAAAACATAAAACATTAGCTACTCTTCCTGGGGTCCACACTCTTCCAAAACACAAAAAACATTAGCTACTCTTCCTGGGGTCCACACAAAACATAAAACATTAGCTACTCTTCCTGGGGTCCACACAAAACATAAAACATTAGCTACTCTTCCTGGGGTCCACAAAACATAAAAAACCTGGGGTCCACACAAAACAAAACATTAGCTACTCTTCCTGGGGTCCACACAAAACATAAAACATTAGCTACTCTTCCTGGGGTCAACATAAAACATAAAACATTAGCTGCTCTTCCTGGGGTCCACACAAAACACAAAACATTAGCTACTCTTCCTGGGGTCCACACAAAACATAAAACATTAGCTACTCTTCCTGGGGTCCACACAAAACATAAAACATTAGCTACTCTTCCTGGGGTCCACACAAAACATAAAACATTAGCTACTCTTCCTGGGGTCCACACAAAACATAAAACATTAGCTACTCTTCCTGGGGTCCACACAAAACATAAAACATTAGCTACTCTTCCTGGGGTCCACACAAAACATGAAACATGACATAATACAGAACATTAATAGAACAGCTCAAGGACAGAACTACAGTACATCAATCTACATTCATAACTACATACATTTACAATGTCAAGAGATGAAACAAGAGAAGAGTCCCCTCAGCCAGAGGCTCAGTTCACTAACTCAAACCAAGCCCCAAGAGCCTCAAGACAGCACTCAGCACAAATTTAAAAAATATATAACCTATTGGAAAGACACCACAACAAAAAGTAAGTCAACTTCAATGCTATTTGGCTCTAAACAGACAGTACACGGTGGCAGACTGTCTGACCACTGTGACTGATAGAAGACTGAGGAAAACACTGACTAGGTACAGACTCAGTGAGCAGTCTGGCCATAGAGACAGGTTGTCACAGGCAAACCTGGCAGCCCAGAGAGGACAGGCTGTACTCACTCTGCCCCCGGGGAGAGGTAGAGACAGAGATAAGTGTCCTATTACATTGTGAAAAATACTGAACCTAGTACAATATTTATTTTCCAAAATGACCATTCAGTACAAGGTATTTGGAACTATAAAAGAAGAAGAAACATTTTTGGCAGCCAAATATGTATCCTCCTGCCACAACCCGAGGTACGGCCAGTGACAAGTACAATGTAATGTTAATAACGCTTGATATTTGGCTTTCATACCATGACATGTGACTTTTCAGTCATGTTTAATTAACCTTTATTTCAACAGGGAAGTCATATTGAAACTAAAGTCTCCTGCAAATGAGCCCTGCAAAATACAAAAATGTACACATCAATAGGCAAGTATAGATGAACATAAATATTCACAAAGATAAAGACAACACAGTCAATTAAAACAAACACATTCTCAATTATAAAAATGTGGGCTGTCCGAATTCCCCTAGGGACTTCAAAGCATCAAATCGAAACGTATTTTGGAGATTATTCCTAGCATACAGTAAGGAAGGAAGGAAGTTCAAGGCTGATTGACCTAACTCTGTAGACACCAAAGGAGTGTCCAGAGTTAACCAACCCTGTGAACGGCTTTGATAACTTCTCATTTTAAATCTTTAATAGTGAAGTTAGGTCCGTTGGAAGCTTGTGGAGCAGGGCTTTGTAAACAAAAAGAGCGTAATGGTGTGATCTACGGGTCTTCAAAAAGGTCCAGACAACTTTTAAGTAAAGAATGATGTGATGAGTAATAAAACTCTCCTGTGATAAAATGAAGGTCGCTATGAGAAACGGCATCCAGGGGTTTAAGAGTAAGGCAGCTGCACTTTGATAAATAGTATCACCATAATCAAGAACAGTTAGAAAGGTTGACTGAATAATCTGCTTCTTTCTGACAAGGAAGAGACAACATCTGTTACTAGAAAGACTGGACTACTACTCTTGCTTTCATGTATTATTATTCTCATGAAAATTGTTGTTGTAGTTGCTGTTTATGGTAATACTATTTCCACTACTACTGTTATTATTGATGCCTTATTGCTCTTGGTCCCACAATTGTTGCTATATGTGTACGTTGACAATATAAGTAATTTAACTTACCATGTTAATAATGTCTACTGAATAGAATTTTGAGAGAGATAGAGAAAGGCCATGCAGTATGAAAACCTCAGAGAGAGAGAGAGAGAGAGAGAGAGAGAGAGAGAGAGAGAGAGAGAGAGAGAGAGAGAGACTCACTGGCTGTCTGGCAGACAGACAGACAGACAGGGTGCACTTTCTCTCAGTTGTCCCCACTGACAGAAGATTTACCACAGGGCCAGGCTGAAGTTGTGTGTTTTCCCTGGAAATAAATCAAGTGCTGTTCCAAGGTCAGGAGAAACTCAACTCACTGTGGAACTAGATGAGATTCCTGGCTGCTTGTTGTCAGTTGTCTTCTGCCTATCAGAAACAAGACCAGAAAACAGATACTAGATGTTCTGTACTATGTAATATGAGAATTGGAGTATTCATGTGTTCTCAGGAAGTGTTGCATGTGGTTGTAGCTGGAGAATATCATAATCGAGAGGAGAAGATCATTATCAAGTACAACCAACACCTGGGAATCCCACAGGACGTCAGCCCAGAGAGACAGTAGAGAGAGAGAGACAGGAAGAGATAGAGAGAGAGACAGAGAGAAACAGAGACAGAGAGCAGAGAGACAGAGACAGATTCAGGCTGCACATGGAGGGAGGTGAAAAATGGAAAAGAGAAAGAAATGAGAGTGAGAAAAGGGATGGTGGATAATTTGTGCAAGAAAAAAAGATCAAATAAAGCGAGCAGAGATCTCACATGAGATCATGTTGCCAGAGAGAGCATCTTAATGTACACCTCAGTTAAGAGTGTTCAGAGCAATAATTAACCAACCAACAACTGTGAATCCCACAGGACGTCAACCCAGAGAGACCCCAATAACTACCGTAGGATATGCGTCAACAGCAACCTTGGGAAAATCCTCTGCATTATCATTAACAGCAGACTCGTACATTTCTCCAGTGAAAACAATGTACTGAGCAAATGTCAAATTGCACACACCAACTGACAAACAAACCAACCAAAAGAAAGGCAAAGTCTTCTCATGATTTGTTGATTACTAAAAAGCTTTTGGCTAAATTTGACATGAGGGTCTGTTATACAAATTGATGAAAAGCGGTGTTGGGGGGAAAAACATGACATTATAAAATCGATGTCTACAAACAACAAGTGTGCATTTAAAATTGGCAAAAAACACACACACACATTTCTTTCCACAGGGGTGAGACAGGGATGCAGCTTGAGGTCCACCCTCTTCAACATATATATCAACGAATTGGCGAGGGCACTAGAACAGTCTGCAGCACTCGGCCTCACCCTACTAGAATCTGAAGTCAAATGTCTACTGAAGATCTGGTGCTTCTGTCCCAAACCAAGGAGGGCCTACAGCAGCACCTAGATCTTCTGCACAGATTCTGTCAAACTTAGGCCCTGACAGTAGATCTCACTAAGACAAAAATAATGGTGTTCCAAAAGGCCCAGTTGCCAGGACCACAAATACAAATTCCATCTAGACACCGTTGCCCTAGAGCACACAAAAAAACAAAACCGGCTCTGCATCGCAGCGCTAGGTGTGCCACTAGAGATTCTGGGATTGAGTCGCAGCCGGTCGCAACAGGGAGACCCATGGGGCGGCGCACAATTGGCCCCGCGTTGTTCGGGTTAGGGGAGGGTTTGGCAGGCAGGGATGTACTTGTCCCATCGCACACTAGCGACTCCTGAAGCGGGCCTGGGGACAGTGCACACTGACACGATCGCCAGGTGTACGGTGTTTCCTCCGACACATTGGTGCGGCTGGCTTCCAGGTTAAGTGGGCATTGTGTCAAGAAGCAGTGCGGCTTGGTTGGGTTGTGTTTCGGAGGACGCACGGCTCTCGACCTTCGCCTCTCCCGAGTCCGTACGGGAGTTGCGCGATGAGACAAGACAGTAACAACAAATTGGATACCACGAAATTAGGGAGAAAAGGGGGTAAATAACTAAAATAAAATAAAATAAAAAATAAAATAAAATATATATATATAAAAAAAAAAAATTATATTAAAAAAGAAACGAGACCTACCTCGGCCTAAACATCAGCGCCACAGGTAACTTCCACAAAGCTATGAACGATCCGAGAGACAAGGCAAGAAGGGCCTCCAATGCCATCAAAAGGAACATAAAATTACACAAACCAATTAGGATCTGGCTAAAAATACTTGAATCAGTTATAGAACCCATTGCCCTTTATGGTTGTGAGGTCTCTGGTCTGCTCACCAACCAATCATTCACAAAATGGAACAATCACTAAATTGAGACTCTGCATGCAGAATTCTGCAAAAATATCCTCTGTGTACAATGTAAAACACCAAAGAATGCATGCAGAGCAGAATTCGGCTGAAACACGCTAATTATCTAAATCCTTAAGAGAGACGTTAAATTCTACAACAACCTAAACGGAAGCGATTCCCAAACCTTCCATAACAAAGCAATCACCTACAGAGAGATGAACCTGGAGAAGAGCAAGCTGGTCCTGGGGCTCTGTTCACAAACACAAACACACCCCACAGAGCCCCAGGACAGCAACAAAATTAGACCCAACCAAATCATGAGAAAACAAAAAGATAATTACTTGACACATGGGAAAAAATTCACAAAAAAACTGAGCAAACTAGAACACGATTTGGCCCTGAACAGGGAGTACACAGTGGCAGAATACCTGACCACTGTGACTGACCCAAACTTAAGGAAATGTACAGACTCAGTGAGCATAGCCTTGATATTGAGAGAGGCCGCCGCAGGCAGACATGGCTCTCAAGAGAAGACAGGCTATGTGCACACTGCCCACAAAATGAGGTGGAAACTGAGCTGCACTTCCTTCCCTCCTGCCAAATGTATTACCATATCAGAGACATATTTTCCTCAGATTACACAAATCCACAAAGAATTTGAAAGAAAATCAAATGTTGATAAACTCCCATATCTATTGGGTGAAATACCACAGTGAGCCATCACAGCAGCAAGATTTGTGACCTGTTGCAACAAGAAAAGAAAAGGACAACCAGTGAAGAACAATTGTAAATACAAACAAATACAAACAATATATATGATTATTCATTTTCCCTTTGGTACTTTAAATATTTGCCCATCGTGAGAACACTGTACCATAATAGCTATAATATGACATTTGAAATGTCTTGTGAGTGTAATGTTTACTGTTCATTTTATATTGTTTATTTCACTTTTGTTAACCTGTTAGTCCTATAGGGGCAGTATTTCATTTTTGGATAAAAAGACGTGCCCGTTTTAAGCGCAATATTTTGTCACGAAAAGATGCTCGAATATGCTTGGAATTGATAGCTTTGGAAAGAAGACAGTCTTACGTTTCCAGAAATGCAAAGATTTTCACTGTGAGTCCCTTAGAACAAATGTTTCGGGCAAAACCAAGATGTATGACCGACCAGGAAATGCACAGGATTTCTGAGGCTACGTTTTCCATGATCGCCTTATATGGCTGTGAATGCGACAGGAATGAACGGACTCTTTCTCTTGTTTCCCCAAGGTCTCTGCAGCATTGTGACTTATTTGTAGGCATATCATTGGAAGATTGACCATAAGAGACTACATTTACCAGGTGTCCCGCTAGGTGTCTGCGTGCCAATTGGTGCGCAAAAGTCAGGTCCCGGTATTTTTCCATTCAAATCTCAGAACAAACCAGGCTACAAGGACGGTGCTTTCAATGGAGAGAAATATGACAAACCACCTTCAGGATTGATTCAAACAACAACAACAATATAAGTAGAAAAGTAGTCCATTAGAGGGTAAAAGTGGACAGAAAATGTTCTGTCCGTTTCCATGTGCCATTGAGTCAAATTAAATAAAAACAAGGACATATTTGCTATAATAGTTATGTTTGGTCAAAACGATAGAGCTCCCATTGATTCAAATGCAAAATATTGCTCTGCCTTACCTTGCCCTGCGCTGGCCAGACAGTGCAATGTACCCTCCTGATTGTGAATCTCCGACCTCAGTATAGACTAAATCTGTTTGTCAATGCAGAGTTTGTTGCTGACTCATCTAGAGGGACGACTCATAGAGGATTTCTTACAACAAGAGCTGAGAGAGTATTACTGCCAGTCCAGAAGAACTCCCTACCCGCCCCAATAGTACAGGGTTATTCCACAGCGATGCCAGCGGGATCCCCTGGGTGCCGGAGGCCTGGAGTCAGCATCAAACAACTGTTATTAAGGCTGGAACAAATCAACTTTAACAGCACTACGTAGAGATACAGCTTATTGCTTATTGATATATCACACCAGCTGAGGGAATATAGACCGTTCATGTATATTAATGGCTCACGAGCTCAATCACAGGGTGAGTGATTGAATGATCTCAGTGTGTGTGTGTGTGTGTGTGTGTGTGTGTGTGTGTGTGTGTGTGTGTGAGCTAGGAAAAGTGTACATACTATGCCTGTGATATGTGGTTGTCCCCAGTGTTTGACTTGGGATGGAAGAAGTGCAGGAACTGTCTTTTTCCAAGTTGGTCCATTAGACTGTTCACCGAAATTCACAAACGACATTATGCAACAGAGACCTCTGATTATCCACTGTTAACGGTTCATACACATTCTCCATGACTTCTCCATGACTTCTCCATGACTTCTCCATAACTTCTCCATGACTTCTCCATGACTTCTCCATGACTTCTCCATAACTTCTCCATGACTTCTCCATGACTTCTCCATGACTTCTCCATGACTTCTCCATGACTTCTCCATGACTTCTCCATGACTTCTCCATGACTTCTCCATAACTTCTCCATGACTTCTCCATGACTTCTCCATGACTTCTCCATGACTTCTCCATAACTTCTCCATGACTTCTCCATGACTTCTCCATGACTTCTCCATGACTTCTCCATGACTTCTCCATGACTTCTCCACTTCTGACTTCTCCATGACTTCTCCATGACTTCTCCATGACTTCTCCATGACTTCTCCATGACTTCTCCATGACTTCTCCATAACTTCTCCATGACTTCTCCATGACTTCTCCATGACTTCTCCATGACTTCTCCATGACTTCTCCATGACTTCTCCATGACTTTTAACCAAATGTTCATGACTATTATTACAGCCTACATGAAAAAGTAAGCCTTATTGACACTGGAAGGCTGCTGTGTCTGATCCCATATAGACCTACCATCTCCTGCCGTTGTGCCCTTGATCAAGGCACTTAGGCCCCATGTGGAACTGCCCTGTTAGTCACATGTTGTCAACCCTCCATCTGGAGAGCTCCTGGGTGTGCAGGCTTGGCTCTTTCAACATTACAACCAAATACTTGTGTCTTTATTTAATGATTCCCTCATTCAGTAAATCAGGGATCAAATGGATAACGTAGGCTACTTCAAAGCAAGGTATTTAACTAGACGTGTTAATATAGAGTCAAATATTAATGTTTCTTGGAGCTCTATGCACAGCAAGTTATTTGGCTAATCTTAGAATATTTTTAACGTTGTCCCGATTACATGGCTAATGTTTGATAGAGGGGAATCCCAGCTTTCCAACAGTGCATCATTATTTAGGCTCTACAGTGCCGATGGAAAGGCAACAAATGAATGCTTAGCTAGTTATAATTAACTAGCGAGATAACTTCTACAAGATATGTGTTGAGATGGTGATCTAGTTAGTCTGTCTGTGATTTATTTATACCTCTGCTGAAATGTCGTCTCCACGGGCAACGGCCCAGACACACACACTTGCAGCACCACAAACATGCACTGAAGGGTCATTCCGATAATGGCTGATATTTTTTTTATCATGAACAACAATTCTGAAATACATTTCCATGACTTTTCATGACATTACAAACCCTAATTTGACAACTTGGTACAGCGCATCTTGCCATTCAGGCTGGCACACATTCAATCTGTGCTATCTCAAACAGCCTTCTGTCACTCACAGATTCACAGACTAGCAAATCAACTTGAACAACGCGTAGGAAATGAATGCCCACTCTACATTACTAGTCAATGAAGATCCCGCCTTCATTCCTCTTTGATCCCCCCAAAAATGACTGGGTGTGTGAATCTGGTCAAGAGATACGCTCCTTTGTTTTTATAGAGTAGCCGGTACCCATTTCCCCAAAAATGACAAGTGTCGGTACGGCTTTCCGGGCAGCTCTGGCCCAAGTCAAGCACTGGTTGTTCCAACTAGTTATCTTAAGATAAATGCACTAACTGTAAGTCGCTCTGCATAAGAGCCTCTGCTAAACGACTCAAATGTAAAAAATGTGTGTTCATTTAGCATGAGTGCATATTGATGGGCCTGGATCAGTCATCAGCTCCACTGAGGGTGTCTCAGCAACACGCAGCATGCTCCAGATGGCTCCTTTAACAGCTGATGTATGGTATGATCTCTTCTAAATCAGCCAGGAGAGGGAGGGAGGGAGTGAGTGAGTGAGTGAGTGAGTGAGTGAGTGAGTGAGTGAGTGAGTGAGTGAGTGAGTGAGTGAGTGAGTGAGTGAGTGAGTGAGTGAGTGAGTGAGTGAGTGAGTGAGTGAGTGAGGGAGGGAGGTGGAAAGACAGATGGAGCTACAGTAAAGACAGAGGTAAATAATGTGTGAGGGAGAAAGGGAAAACAGGGGGAACAAAGTCTGATTATGGAGTTGCTGAGCAGGCATAGACTAGCATACAGTATATCCTAGTCCCACAGGGAACAGCTATCAGTCTTAATCAGGGGATTGAAATTAGGAAAATCAAATGTAGCCATTTTAATGGAATAATAAGCCAGACATCTCCCGGCTCTCATATTCACAGCCTCTGTCTTGTTAGATTCCTGATGTCAGCTCATTTCCTCTACGACCGGGCCGGCTGCCCCACTCCCTTCAAATCAACATACCAGGCAATCTGATAAATCACCTTTAATCTGTCACTTCCTGTCACACACAGGAAGCTAATTAACCAGCAGAAGAGAAGGGGGGGCAGCAACAGAGATAGATAGGCATGAGGAGAGAAAGAAGGACTGAATAGGACAAGACTGTTCACAACTAGACCAAGGACAAAAACATGCTCCTACAAAAGTGTTGAAAAGACTTCTAGCAAATATGGAAAGAGAGAGAAAACACTCCCTGTGAATACTAGGGCTGGGACAATACCAGTATTGTGATCATTTTTCCGTGGCAAAAACGGAAACACGTAGCAGTCCGAACAATTCGCCCTTTAAAATCCTGCTGTATGTAAAACATTGTGTGCTAAAGCTTGGAAAATAAATACGTGTGACACTGAATGACAACATAATGATGCTTGATTCCAACATTAGGGCTGTTTTCCTAAAGAAGTCAAATTCGCTTCATGTTTTGTTTCCTTGCCACGACAACTAACGAGTATCGCAATACTGGTATCGTCCCGGCCCTAGTGAATACCAGACACAGTGATTTCAGACAGAAAGAGCCTCTCGCTGTGCCAAGCTGAAGATGCTAAAATAAAAATGTCAACCTCCCTCGTCTCCAGTGGCAACGACGCAAACAGCCTTCCTCCCCAGCAAGACACTTATTAAAAGCCTGCAAGCACAACCACTCTGCTTAGACCAAACCTCTCATCCTCTCTATCCTCTCTACACCTCTCTATCCTCTCTCTCTCTACACCTCTCTATCCTCTCTAAACATCTCTATCCTCTATACACCTCTCTATCCTCTATACACATCTCTACACCTCTCTATCCTCTCTACACCTCTATCCTCTCTACACCTCTCTACACCTCTCTATCCTCTCTACACATCTCTATCCTCTATACACCTCTCTATCCTCTATACACCTCTCTACACCTCTCTATCCTCTATACATCTCTCTATCCTCTATACACCTCTCTACACCTCTCTATCCTCTATACACTTCTCTATCCTCTATACACCTCTCTATCCTCTATACACCTCTCTATCCTCTATACAACTCTCTATCCTCTATACACCTCTCTATCCTCTATACACCTCTCTACACCTCTCTATCCTCTCTACACCTCTCTATCCTCTCTACACCTCTCTATCCTCTATACACCTCTCTATCCTCTCTACACCTCTCTACACCTCTCTATCCTCTCTACACCTCTCTATCATCTTTACATCTCTCTATCCTCTATACACCTCTCTATCCTCTCTACACCTCTCTATCCTCTATACACCTCTCTTTCCTCTATACACCTCTCTATCCTCTATACACCTCTCTACACCTCTCTATCCTCTATACACCTCTCTATCCTCTATACACCTCTCTATCCTCTATACACCTCTCTACACCCCTCTATCCTCTCTACACCTCTATCCTATCTACACCTCTCTATCCTCTATACACCTCTATACACCTCTCCTCTCTATCCTCTCTACACCTCTCTACACCTCTCTATCCTCTCCTCTCTATCCTCTCCTCCTCTCCATCTTCCTACCTCCCTACCTCTCCTCTCTATAGTCTCTACCTCTCCATCTCTCATACTGTCCTCCTATCTCCATCAAATCACTGCTGGGCCTGTCATCACACTGTACACACTAGTCACAGTAGTCACAGTCACCTAGTACACTCTGTAACTGACTGCAAGTCACTGAGCCATTCAGTATGTCAGCCAGTGTCAGTATTCACTTAGTTGTCATTTTAGTCTTGTGCTCTACGCATTCATTCATTCATTCATTCATTCCATGAAAAAGGGACCAAAACGTCTCAATCTAAACTCTCCAAGTCCCCTAGCAGCTGTTCACTCCAACATGTGACACACATCCACACTCCCCTGTGTCGGCACTGAGACATCACCGGGAAGCTCAGACAAAGCCATGCATACACCAAGATATACATAGAGAGTAACAGGCACACAGTCAGGACTGCTATCATAAACACACACACACATTAACACATACTCAAACGCACACACACACACAGACACATACACACACACAAACACATACTCAAACACACACACAATACTATATACAAAGACACAATACATGCCTTTATGTAACTCACACACAAATACAACACACACACAGAGCAGCTCCCAAGGCTATATTCCACTAGAGGCCTACAGATGTACCAACACCTTATTATCAGTCTCTCTCAAAGCACACACCGCCTCTTATACACATTAGACAACCAGGCTTCAATAATTCACCAGTCTTTCCACAGAGTCACAGTATCACAGCTGAGAAGCTGTCAATGTAATGAACATCCAAACATCTGATGATGTCAACCTTCTCCCCTCCCAGCTCTCACTAACCACTGGCATGTTCCCCACGCCTCACAGCCTGTTCCCCTTTTCAATCACACCGCTGTAAATGATTTAACATATGCTCAGTCATGTCCTAGAGAGGTCTGGGGAGAAAGAAGTGGGAGAAAAATAAGGAGATCATGAGCAGGGCAGTGCTTCTCTTTTGGACTGTAATGACACAAACTGCAGGGGGCTTGGTGTTGACACTGGAACTACGGAGGGCTTGGTGTTGACTACAGGAACTACAGGGGGCATGGTGTTGACTACAGGAACTACAGGGGGCTTGGTGTTGACTACAGGAACTACAGGGGGCTTGGTGTTGACTACAGGAACTACAGGGGGCTTGGTGGTGACTACAGGAACTACAGAGGGCTTGGTGTTGACTACAGGAACTACAGGGGGCTTGGTGTTGACTACAGGAACTACAGGGGGCTTGGTGTTGACTACAGGAACTACATGGGGCTTGGTGTTGACTACAGGAACTACATGGGGCTTGGTGTTGACTACAGGAACTACAGGGGGCTTGGTGTTGACTACAGGAACTACATGGGGCTTGGTGTTGACTACAGGAACTACAGGGGGCTTGGTGTTGACTACAGGAACTACATGGGGCGTGGTGTTGACTACAGGAACTACATGGGGCTTGGTGTTGACTATAGGAACTACAGGGGGCTTGGTGTTGACTACAGGATCTACAGGGAGCTTGGTGTTGACTATAGGAACTACAGGGGGCTTGGTGTTGACTACAGGAACTACAGGGGGCTTGGTGTTGAACGAACTACAGGGAGCTTGGTGCTGACACGAACTACAGGGGGCTTGGTGTTGACTACAGGAACGACAGTGGGCTTGGTGTTGACACTGGAACTACATGGGGCTTGGTGTTGACTACAGGAACTACAGGGGGCTTGGTATTGAACGAACTACAGGGGGCTTGGTGTTGACACTGGAACTACAGGGGGCTTGGTGTTGACACTGGAACTACAGGGGGCTTGGTGTTGACTACAGGAACTACCGGGGACTTGGTATTGACACAAAATACAGGGGGCTTGGTGTTGACACTAGAGCTACAGGGGGCTTGGTGTTGAACGAACTACAGGGGGCTTGGTATTGAACGAACTACTACATGGGGCTTGGTGTTGACACTGGAACTACAGGGGGCTTGGTGTTGACACAGGAACTACAGGGGGCTTGGTGTTGAACGAACTACAGGGAGCTTGGTGCTGACACGAACTACAGGGGGCTTGGTGTTGACTACAGGAACGACAGGGGGCTTGGTGTTGACACTGGAACTACATGGGGCTTGGTGTTGACTACAGGAACTACAGGGGGCTTGGTATTGAACGAACTACAGGGGGCTTGGTGTTGACACTGGAACTACAGGGGGCTTGGTGTTGACACTGGAACTACAGGGGCTTGGTGTTGACTACAGGAACTACCGGGGACTTGGTATTGACACAAAATACAGGGGGCTTGGTGTTGACACTGGAACTACAGGGGGCTTGGTGTTGAACGAACTACAGGGGGCTTGGTATTGAACGAACTACTACATGGGGCTTGGTGTTGACACTGGAACTACAGGGGGCTTGGTGTTGACACTGGAACTACAGGGGGCTTGGTGTTGACATGAACTACAGGGGGCTTGGTATTGAACGAACTACAGGGGCTTGGTATTGAACGAACTACAGGGGCTTGGTATTGAACAAACTACAGGGGGCTTGGTGTTGACACTGGAACTACAGGGGGCTTGGTGTTGACACTGGAACTACAGGGGCTTGGTGTTGACATGAACTACAGGGGCTTGGTATTGAACGAACTACAGGGGGCTTGGTGTTGAACGAACTACAGGGGGCTTGGTGTTGACACTGGAAATACAGGGGGCTTGGTGTTGACACTGGAACTACAGGGGGCTTGGTGTTGACACTGGAACTACAGGGGGCTTGGTGTTGACACTGGAACTACCGGGGACTTGGTATTGACACAAACTACAGGGGGCTTGGTGTTGACACGAAATACAGGGGGCTTGGTATTGACACTGGAACTACAGGGGGCTTGGTTACATTTACATTTACATTTAAGTCATTTAGCAGACGCTCTTATCCAGAGCGACTTACAAATTGGTGCGTTCACCTTATGACATCCAGTGGAACAGCCACTTTACAATAGTGCATCTAAATCTTTTAAGGGGGGGGGGGGTGAGAAGGATTACTTTATCCTATCCTGGACACTGGAACTACAGGGGGCTTGGTGTTGACACAGTCAGTCCAGTTGTTTGACCACCACTACAGTCTGAATCCACACAGCACAGCAATTACTTTTCTGTCAGTGTGTGATGTGACATTACAAAGACTGCGTCACAAATGGCACCTTATTCCCTTTATAGTGCACTACTTTTGACCAAGTAGTGCACTGTAAAGGGAATAGGGTGTGGTTTGGGACACAGCCAGTGTCCAGGAGATCTGAGCGGGCTGTCTGGAGGGATAGTGTTTGTGCTTGGTGAGGGTCAGGGATAGGTCAACCTCACAGCGCTGGCCGGCTGGGCCAGTCAGAGACAACACCTCCCTGAGGATGTCACTGTGCTCTGGAGCCGGCTGACTGTCTAGTTGGCTGCTGGACATGACATACTGAGGTTAAAGGTCAAGGATGGCAAGAGGAGAGTGTGGGTCAGTGCAGTGGATCTGTCCAACAGAAGGAGGGAGAGGACGAAGAGGAACAAACAAGACAGGAGCACTAAGAGAAGGACAGAGCAATGTCTGAACACCTGTTACACACACACACACACACACTCACGCACACGCACACGCACACACACACACACACACACACACACACACACACACACACACACACACACACAAAACACAATGAAGAACAAATGTACCACATATAAGTCAACATTTCTAAGAAGAGAGAGCGACCAAGAGAGACCACAACAGATTGAAATGTACATGGACCGTAAAGTAATGATTAGATGTGTGTATGAGGCTAGAAAGTGGTGAGAGCCAGGATAATGTAATAGACTTTGGCCTGAGGCTGGCAGATGCCTTCATCTCTCTGTGCCTGGTCATGTATCAGTGATCAGATGGAGGCCCAGAGGTCTAATAAAGAACCTAGTTAGTAAGACCAATCCTCAGCTGGATGTGAGGACAGGAGAAAGAATGGGAGAGTCCAGAGGACACTTCCCCCCCACAGGCACTCCTCTAATCTCACCATTATGCAAATCACTCCCGTTATCTCTCCCGTTTTATTCCCTCCATCTTTCACTTTGTTCATTTCTCCTGTTCTTTTTCCTCCAGTCTCCTCTCTTCCTCTACCTAATCTACCCCTAACCTCTTTCTGTCATTCTCTCTGTGTGTCGCCCCTCACGCCCGTGTTTCTGATGAATTATTGATGGGATGTTGAGCTGCTGAGATTACTCCTGCCTGCTGTGGGTTTGTTTGTTGGGCTGTATGGTACCTGCATGTCTTTCTCTCCCCCTCTCTCTCTCTGTGCTCTTCCCTCTCTATCTCACTCTCTCATTCCATATATATATGAACTGGGTGGTTCATTGCTGACAGCCGTGGTATATCAGATAATATACCACGGGTATGAAAAACCATGTATTTGTACTGCTCTAATTACATTGGTAACCAGTTTATAATGAAATAAGGCACCTCAGGGTTTGTTTAAATATCTCTCTCTCTCTACATCTCTGTCTCTCGTCTGTGTGTCTCTCTCTGTGTCTAATCAGCTTTGCTGGTGTGTCACAGCCTGCGATTTCAGTCAGTGGGAGCTTGTTTAGGACAGGCATTGCATCCTGAAGGACACAAACACGCTAATACCGTTCAAACACACATACAACATTACAAAGACACATTACCCACCACACACACAAACCAATACACATGTGTGCACAGCACACACATGTCCCTCTGCATGTCCATGGTCTGTTATGTTGATTGCAGGGGGAGGGCACAGTATGGGTTGTGACTGACATCAAATGGCAGAGCAGTGTGTATGAGAGGTCACAGTAG